>NC_142941.1:53303848-53313848 GCF_046866305.1 Octopus bimaculoides
CCACTAACAAACAAAGCCAAAGCTATGGGAGTAGTGTGTGTGTGTGTGTGTGTATTATTAAGGCAGTGAGCTGGCAGACTGGTTAGCATGCCAGTAAATGCTTAGCGGCATTTCATCCATCTTCACGTTCTGAGTTCAAATTCCATCGAGGCTGACTTGACCTTTCATTGTTTCAGGGTCGATAAAATAAGTCCCAGTCAAACACTGAAGTTGTCATCATTATCATCATCGTCATCATTTAATGTCCGTTTTCCATGCTGGCATGGGTTGGACTGTTTGACAGGGGCTGGCTAGAAAGAAGACTGCACCAGGCTTCACTGTCTGTTTTGGCAGGGTTTTTAAGGCTGGATGCCCTTCCTGACACCAACCACCTTACAGAATGGATGTAATTAATTAACATATATAGTATAGATGTAATTAATTTGTATGAGTGGCTGTGTGGTAAGAAGCTTGCTTCCCAACCACATGGTTACGGGTTCAGTCCCAATGCATGGCACCCTGGGGAAGTGTCTTCTACTATAGCCTCAAGCCGACCAAAGCCTTGTGAGTAGATTTGGTAGACAGAAACTGAAAGAAGCCTGTTGTACATATATATATATATATATATATATATATATATATATATATATATATATATATATATATATGCTTGTGTGTCTGTGTTTGTCCCCCCACCATTGCTTGACAACAGATGTTGGTCTGTTTATTCTCCGTTACTTAGAATTTTGGCAAAAGGAAACTGATAGAATAAGCACTAAGTAGTTTCAAGTTCAACTGTGAAGTGAATTTCTTAATCACACAACCAGGCCTGCACCTAGTTGTGTACCAGTGACACATAAAAAGCACCCACTATACTCTCGGAGTATTAAGCATTAGGAAGGGCATCCAGCTGTAGAAAACCATGCCAAAACAGATTGAGCCTTGTGCAGCCTCCGGCTCACCAGTCCTCAGTCAAACCATCCAACCCATGTCAGCATGGAAAGCAGACGTTAACCGATGTTGATGATGATGATGTGGCAGATACCCCTAGGTGAGAAGTGGGCTGGTCCACTATTAATAAATAGTGGCCCAACACAGTCAGTAGTGTCAGTCAGTGAGGTATGCTGTTTGGGCCGGTCCCACAGAGACAACAGAATACATCATCATAATACGAGACATAACAGTGGCAATGAGGGTTCATAGCTCCCCACAGCTGACCGCCAACACCTTTTTTTCTGCAAAATAGGGGTAGCTTATCCTGTTCAGGCTATATTATTAGCATTATCCTATGGTTGCAAACTTTTACCCAAGGTGCTATGCAGTGGGACTGAACCCAGATCTGTGGAGTTGTAAAGTGAACTTTCTAACCATCAGAATCATTCTGATGGTTAGCTGGAGGGGGTTGGGAGTTGGATGGAGTGCAGCAATGATTGCCATCATCACCACCTACGTCGTCAATGTCATCATCGTTATCATCATCATCATTATCATCAGTTCCATCTCCTTCTCTTCCTCCTTCTCACCACCACCATCAACGCCACCATCACCACCATTACTACTACTATCACTCATCCTTATGATACTGGTCATCTTTATCACACTCACAATCAGCACTGTACATCATCATCATCATCATCATCATCACTGCCATCATCACCAACATTGTAATAATTATCATCATTCTCATATATATATATATATATATATCATCATCATCATCACCATCAGCAGCAGCACCATCATCATTTGGAAAACATTTTTTTTATTGCTTTAAATTGTTTTTTTTTTTTTTTTTTTTTACTTTGTATGTCAATTTACGTGTTTTAAAAATTTCTGGAGTTCAAAGCTAAAAGTTTAAGCTGACATTATCGGTGAAATCTTGAGGAGAGACAAATGCTGATGTTTCTTTGAAAAACATGCAGTGAACTAAATGATTTTTGTCTCTTAAAATAATTGTTATTTCAATTTGTGTTTTTTTTTTCAATTTTTGTTTCCTTCTTTCAACACAAATAAGTATTCCTTGTTTTCTTCCTTTCTTCCTTTTCTCATAAATCTAAGCAACCATCTTACCATTAAATTAAGGAATTAAAGATATTTTGTGGGAGGTTTTTGTTGGAGTTTTATTTATTATTTTTTTATTGTGATTTAGTCCAAGATGTGAGCTTTCTAGATTCTTCTTAATTTAAGCAAGGCACCGTTAGCTTTACCAAATCTGATGCTAACTTCTTTTTTCACATTTCCATTTACAACTGATGTTGCTGCCAAGATACACGAAGTCTTTGCAATGTTCTTCCAAGTGTTCACTTTCTACATGGATTAAGTTCTTAACTGACCATTGTCCAATCTTTGTCACTTCATTTCTTTTTTTTTTTTTGTCTTGCAGCACCAATGGTCAATCAGTTTTTTACCGATGCTATAAAAACTGTCAGTCATTTCTTACATTTCTGTTTCATCCTCAGCAATCATTGTCAGGTCACCTGTGAAGTTCAGATCGATGAACTTGCTACTTACTATCTCTCCTTGTGGGTCTATTGTGATGGTCTAACGCAGTGGTTCTCGACTGGGGTCCAGATGATCCTGGGTGGGGGCGTGGTCTGTATAAGATTTTGTTGTTAAAATTTATCTGCAATAAATTGGTTATACTTCTTGTTGCGGAAGGAGGCCAATTTTCCCTCTGATCAGAGGGCTAGTCCATCCGAAGGTCACCCGTTTACAGCTGAGCAGGACTGGAGCAATGTGAAATGGAATGCTTTGCAAAAGAACACAACATGCAGCCAGTCTGGGAATTGAAACGGCAATGGTGAGATCGTGAGTGCAACACTCCTAACCACCTGGCCATGAACCTTTCTATACACACACAGGCACACACACACACACATATATACATGTGTGTGTGTGTGTTTGTATAAAAGGAGTGGGTGGTATTTCTGAGGTGGAGACAACAGTGAAGAAAAGTGTAAGATGTCTATTTGACATTGTCACAAATTATGATATTTACAGTTAATGGCAAAAGTTTGTATCTGTTGGCATGTTTAAGATGGTCTGAGAAAAAATAAATAAATTGCAATTAAAAATGCAGCTATAGAAACCGAAATATGCCCATTCCATTGAAAATGCTAATTGACGCAACCAAAGTGTCGTTGAACTTTGGAATATATTGTAATCAAATAATTTATATTTATTTTATATTATCTTGTTTACATAATGATAAGATATAAATAACCGACCACAACTGGAAAAAATTCAACTTCAACAACAACAAAAAAAAATATATTTTAACCTATTTTAAAGAAATTTTCTTCTATGATCTCTCATACTCTCTCTCTCTCTCTTGCTCTCTCTCTCTCTCTCTCTGTATCTCTCTCTCTCGCTCTATCTCTGTTTCTTTCCAATCACACTTCATCATGTTCAAAAGCAAATAGAAAAGTTACATCAGATAATGTAGTCCTAGATACGCAATGCCTAAGAGAAGGACAGGCGGCACTGGCAATGACCACGCTTGGATGGTGCTTTTTATGTGTCACTGGCACAGTAGCTGGTCAGATGGCACTGGCAATGACCACACTCGAATGGTGCTTTTTGTCATCAATAAATCCTCAATTGTATACGGAATGGTGAGTGTGCAACTGGTACTTAATGTTGGTGTGTATATGTCCCCATAACTTAGTGGTTCAACAAAAGAGACCAATAGAATAAGTATTAAGCTTACAAAGAATAAGTCTTGAGGTCAATTTGTTCAACTAAAGATAGTGCTCCAGCATGGCCGCAGTCAAATGAATGAAACAAATAAAGAAATGTGTGTGTGTGTGTGTGTGTGTGTGTGTGTGTATATAGATGTACATACACACATGCATTAATTATATGTATGTATATGAGTGTGTCCTGTTGGAGATCTATATTTGTGAGTGGGTTTCTATTTCTCCATCATGTCTGGACTGTTACTTGTTCAATAAACTGGGGTACCATTATCTAGCTTAGTAAACAAGTGAGGTTGGTGACAAGAGAAGCATTCAGCCATGAGAAAGAAAGACAACTCTACCCCCGTCCCACCCCACCCCCAACACAGCTCGTCTGATCCATTCAAGCATGGAAAAGTAAACACTAAAATAATGATGGTGATGAGGACAGGGAGGACAACGATGATGATGATGATGATGACGACGATGACAATGATGATGAGGAAATGATTATGACAGTGATGACAATGAAGTCGATGAGGAAGAGGGGGAGGACAACGATGATGATGATAATGATGATGGTTATGATTATGATGACGATGATGATGAACGGTGATGATGATCATGATGATGACGGCAATGATGATGATGACAACAATGATAGGGATGATGATGATGATGATGACAATGTTGATGATGGTGATGATGATGACAACAATGATAGGGATGATGATGATGATGATGATGATGGTGATGATGGCTATGACTATGATGACAATGATGATGATGATCATGATAAGGTTGATGACATGGTTTATGGTGAAGTAGAACTCCCAGTTCCTGCTAGTAAGACACTGATATGGCCTATCCTGACAGCAGGAAGATAGCAGCAGATATCTTCTGGTTTAATTCACAGTGTGGTCGCCTCTAATGCGATAGATTGAGACTCGAATCCTGTGGGAAAGCTTCTTCATTTTCTGGCCGGATCAGTTCCTGTAGATGGAGCATATCATTTAGATTGAAAATCTTAAAATGTTAATTATATACGCTTCACATTAACTCCTCTTAACTCAAAAAAATAAAAAATAAAAAAAGGCAAAAATAAATAAAGGTATTTTTTCCCTGATAGCACTCAATGAATAATTTATAATTAACTGTTGCTATGACAACAATATCTACAAGAAGGAAATAAATGCATGACAGAATTGTGGGAATCTTGAATATATCAGGCAAAGCAAGTATGCAGGATATCACCTGAATGTAACGTGGCATGCTGGCAGAATGGTTAACATGCCGGGCAAAATGCTGAGCAGTATTTCATGTCATTATGTTCTGAGTTCAAATTCCGCTGAGGTCAACTTTGCCTTTTATCTTTTTGGGGTCGATAAAATAAATGTCCTTTTCTACTCTGGGCACAAGGCCTGAAATTTTGCAATTTGTGCAGCTCAGAGGCTTTCGAGTTTTCGGTCAAACTGTTCAACCCATGCCAGCATAGACAACAGACGTTGAATGATGATGATGATGATGATCTTGAAATTTGTGTCGATGTTTGTCCCCCATCTCCACTTGGCAACCAGTGTTGGTTTGTTTACGTCCCTGTAACTTAGCAGTTCAGAAGAGATTGATAGAATAAGTACTAGGCTAAAAAAAAAGCAAGTTCTAAGGTTGATTTGCTCAATTAAAAATCCCTTCGAGGTAGTGCTCCAGCATGGCCACAGTCAAATGATTAAAGCAAATAAAATATAAAAGACATGTATGTTTGTGTGTCTATATATCATCATCATCATCATCATCGTTTAATGTCTGTTTTCCATGCTGCCATGGGTTGGACGGTTGACTGAGGACTGACAAGCCAGGGGCCTGCTCCAATCTGATCTGGCAATGTTTCTACAGCTGGATGCCCTTCCTAACGCCAACCACACCGAGAGTGTACTGGGTGCTTCTTATGTGCCACTGGCACAGGAGCCAGTCAGGCGGGCCTGGCATTGATCATGCTCAGATAGGGTTTTTTACGTGCCACCAGCACAGGAGCCAGTCCTAATACATATGTATGTATGTATGTGTGTGTGTGTGTGTGTGAAGGCACGTGGCTTAGTGGTTAGGGCATTCGGCTCACAATCATAAGGTTGTGAGTTCGATTCCCGGCAATGCATTGTGTCCTTTCATGTTGCTCCAGTTCACTCAGCTGGCAAAAATGAGTAGTACCTGTATTTCAAAGGGCCGGCCTTGTCACGTTGAATCTCCCTGAGAACTACGTTAGGGGTACACGTGTCTGTGGATTGCTCAGCCACCTGCAAGTTAATTTCACGAGCAAGCTGTTCCATTGGGACCCTTGTCGTTGTAACCGACGGAGTGCTCCTCAATGTATGTATGTATGTATGTATGGAATATGTGTGTGTGTGTGAAATCAAACAGTGCATAAACGAAAGTAGGTACTAGGATTGTATTTACATGGAGAGTTGTGTATACAAGGAAATAAATCAATGGCTTAATGAGGTCTTATCTTTATAGCTCTTATATATATAATAGGCTTCTCTCTCTCTCTACGTCTATATATATATATATATATATATATATATATATATGGAGATAGATAGAGTGATTGATTGATATGTTTGTGTGTAAATGCATGTATTTATACACACATAAATACACACACATACACACGTTCACATGCACACACACATGCACATTGTAGAAGAAGAGAGAAAGAAAAAAACCAATAATATTGCAATATCACCTGCTGAATTCAAACATGGCATCTGCTAACAACCATGCAGGTTTGCTAAACCACAGCCCCATAGAGATTTTACTGCCCATGACTGCTTATACATACATATACACATCTGATCATCGTAATAATGCATATTTGTATACTTATAGGTACATTTATATCTATAGCTATATATACATACATACATATATATATATATATTTATATATATGTACATATATATATATATATATATATATATATATATATATATATATATATAAGCATAGCCATCTGGTTCACCAGTCCTCAGTCAAATCGTCCAACCCATGCTAGCATGGAAAGCGGACATTAAACAATGATGATGATGATGATATGCATATGTATATATAAATGTGTGTATGTATGCAGGTATGTATATAAGTCTTGATGCCTACATGTGTGTGTATGGGTGGGATTGTGTATGTGTGTCTTCATGCATTTGTGTACAATACGTCTGTATGTGCATGCACACATGTTTATATAGGTGCAGCATGTGTGTTTTGTTGTGTTGCTTTTCTTGAAATCCATTGCAGTAAGATCTGTCCTGTTGAGTTTGTATCATAAGCATTGTCCTAGTGGCGGCTGTCTGTTGTCTTGGACAGCAGTTAATTGGAACATCTCTGCTGGATAATTCTTGTCTAATTAGTTGTATCCTTATCTCGGATATTAAATCATGAGTGTATATATACATTAGTCACAGTCTAATGGACCAGTGTGTCTTACTCATCGGTGAATTAAAGCAATGAGTGGACAGAAATATCTACTTTTTAGATGCGTGTGTGTGTGTGGTTATATACATGCTCACCCCCACCCCCACCCCCCGCGCACAAATATGTGCTTATGTATGTGAATTTATGTGTGTGTGTGTACATATATACTTGTATGTATCTATATATGTATATATGTGTGTATTTATGTATGTACATATGTATGTATATATATATATATATATATATATATATATATATATATATATATATACACACACACACACACACACACACACATATGCATTCACAAATTCTCTCTCACACACACACACACATATGTATAAAATAATCATCATCTGCATCACTATAGTCATCATTATTTTACTTCCCCTTCCCTTGCTGGCATGAGTTGGGTGGATCACTGCTGCTCTCCTGTGTGGGTTTAGGGACCACATCTCACTCCCTGCTTTCATTTTGGACTTGGTTTCTATGGCTGTATGCCCCCTCCTAACACCAACTCCTTTACAGCATGTACCATGTGCACTTTCTCTCACACTAGCACAAGATAGGCTGTTGGTCTTTGACAAGATAGAAGGTTTCTCTTAACCCCACATTTTACAGAGTCAGTGCACATCCATCCTGCTGTCAGCACTTGAGAAGATAAGAACGAGAGAAGAAGGATGAACATGGAGAGGTGGGTGAATAGTAAATATTGTATTTGCTGGTATAGTAGATGCACTCTCATATAAGAGATGCATTCTCATATGATGTGGAAAAGAAGAATATTTTGTGGAAAAAGAAATTTGATAGGTTTTGTCCATAAACTCATCCACTCAAAATTGCATCCATAATACAGTCATATTAGATGCATGGCAAGCTTGTGTTATATTTAAGAATTAAAAAAAGTGCATTTTATACAGCAGCAGATATGGTCATTGCTGTTTATCCTAAATGGCCTGCAGCAGTGGTTCTTGGTTGAGGTCCATATGACCCTTGAGGGTCCACATGAGATTTTGTTGTTAATGTGAGCCATAAATGAATGTAAAAAGCACCCACTGTGCCATGTAGACCTCACCTGTGCTGGTGCCACATAAAAGGCACTCAGTACACTCTGTGAAGTGGTTGGCATTTGGAAGGGCTTCCAGCTGTGAAAACCATACCAAAACAGCTTAGTGCAGTCCTCTGGCTTGGAAGCTCCTACAGTTCTATAATAATAATAATAATAATAACATTGAAAAATACCTTAGGAATGAGAACCCAGGTTCGAAATTTCCCCCAAGACACCTGATGAAGGCTGGAGGGTATATCAGCCGAAATTTTGTGTTAACAACAAACAAGATGAGGACAAATATCCGTCAAATGTAAATAATGTAAATCATGTTGGAAACTCCTGTTAAGCTGTCTATTCCATGCCAGCATGGAAAACAGAGTTAAATGATAATGATGATGAGGATGTGGCAAAAAAAAAAAAAAATTCTAAAAGCCATCCCAAATTCACCATTAGCTATATAAAAACGTTGTTAAGTAACTTCATTAGATAGCAGCAGAATGCAGTAGCAAAACGTATGGCAAGTTTTTCGGTCACACAAAATCATGGTATAGGTAGTCGTCCATTGAACCAATATATTTGTAGATACTGTTCTACAATGTGCTATTAACAAGAATATTCTGATGAGGATTATATGACTTCACCTCACAGATCTATAAAGATTTGTGCTATTCCATGCACCTTCAATAAATTAGGTCTTTATTACATGATAGACAGGATTATGGCACAAATCACGGCTTCACCTGGAACAGATGTCAAGCTAAGACTACTACATCACACTTTATGTTTATCCATATTCTATGTAAATATACTCATTATAGCTAAATGTGTTTACTTTCTTTTTGCTGTTTTATATGTTTTAGTAAAATGTCATCATCAAAAGATGAGAGAAATTTCATTGTCCTAAGAATGGCAGGAATCAAAGGGGCCTACAGGTAAAAAAAGGGTTGAGGACCACAGATTTAAACGATATATAAATGCAACTGGGTAAAAACTTTCTATACAGTCTTCTCAACCAAAATTATTCTCTTTCCAAAATAAATTCATTTAAATATCCACTAACTATTGACGTAGTTTGCCAGCTTAAATAGGATTTAGTTCTCTTTCAAATTACCAATCTTTTTTTCAATGAAGAATTTGAATATATCTTAAAATAACTGTGGAATAGCAATTACCAATTTATTAAAACAGATCTGATTATACCTAAGATGTGGCTAATATATTGAATATATTACTTAACTTAAATATATCAAGCTTCTTTAGTGATTTTCTATGATAAATTTGATAAATGATAGTTGATTACTAATAGCAATCATTAAGATAAATAGCCTGAATTGTTGATATACTATAGCCATGGTAATCAATACAAGCTTCATGTAATTTTACTAACGAGTTAACTTGATTGTTTAGTTTAATATAAATGATTGTCGGAGTGATTGTTTTAGCTGATTAAAATAATTTTGAGTGCCGTAATTTTATGCATTAAAAGCACTCAGAATGTCTCTTTTACTGTAGCCCCGAGCTAACTATGCAAACTGATGATGATGATGATGGTGATGGTGGTGGTGGTGGTGGTGGTGATGATGATGGTGATGGTGGTGGTGGTGGTGATGTTGATGATGATGTCATAGCATTCATCATGCTGGTGTTTCATCCCCACTTACAGGATGTTCTGTTAGAACATTCGTCTTTATCTGTCTTTATGTTCTGAGTTCAAATTCTGCCAAGGTCGACTTTGCCTTTCATCCTTTCAAAGTCAATAAAATAAGAACCGGTTGAGCACTGGGGTCAATGTAATCAACTTTGAAACTTATTTCAGTCATTGGAATTC
>NC_142941.1:53316348-53351348 GCF_046866305.1 Octopus bimaculoides
TCATCATTATCATCATTACCATCATCATCATCACCATCAACATCATCACCATCATCATCATCATCATCGCCATCATCATCATCATCATTTACTGTCCATCTTCCATGTTGCCATGGGCCTGAGTGTTTGGCAGGAGCTGGCAAGTCAAAAGACTGCTCCAAGCTCTGCCGTCTGCTTTGGCATGGTTTCTATGGCTGGATGTCCTTCCTAATATGCCCACCGCTTTACAGAGTGTACTGGGTACTTTTTTTTTCGTGTGGCACCAACACCAGTGAGGTCACCATATAGTTTACAAGACCCCCTTCAACTGAGGGAGGAGAGTAATATTGAGGAAGGAAGGAGGCCTTGTGCCAGATGAGAGGTTAAAGCATGAGCAGAGGGACAGAAGTAGGTGTGTTTGCTGTTAAGAAGATTCATGGCTACCTCAATAGGAGAGACGGTGGAGGCGTGTTGCTTAGTGCTCAGGGTGCTGGACTCATGATCACAAGATTGTGGTTTCAATTCATTGACCGGGCGATGTATTGTGTTCTTGAGCAAGACACTTCATTTCACATTGCTCCAGTTCACTCAACTGGTAAAACGAGTAATCTGGTGATGGGCCAGACATGTGCACCCTTAACATATCATAGTTCTCAGAGAGATTCAGCATGATACACCAAATACAACAAGGCTGACCCTCTGAATTACTGGTACTACTAATATTTTTCAGCCGAGTGGAATGGATCAACCTGAAGTAAAGTGTCTTGCTGAAGGACACAATGCATTGCCAAGCAGCAGTACTATTACAACATTTACTGCAATATTGTTGCCGGGGAAACAGCTTCAGTAATTGACAGTTTGAGGGAAGAAAATCTGATTAGGAAGCAAGACGGAATTTCCAGAGGGATTCAGGTTTGGGGGTGGAAGGCTTGGTTCGAAATTGTTTAGTGCAGTTATTACTGGAATGTGAGTCATAGTACGTAGGGGTTGATGAGAGGGAAGGGAGAAATGACTGATGGAGTGGTGGTGGTGGTGGTGGCAGTGGCGGAAACAGTAGCAGTAGTAGTAGTAGTTGTTGTTTGTGGGGGGAGGAGGAAAATAATTGTAGCTATATAGCTTGTGATGGTGGTGGTGGTGGTGGTGGTGGTGGTGGTGGTGGTGGTGGTGGTGGGGGTGGTGGTGGTGGGGGTAGTACTAATACTTGTAACAGCAGCAGCTGCAGCATTGTTGGAAGAGCCAGAGACAAGAAACACACAGCAAGTGCGGTAGAGTCTGTGTGTCTCCATCCAGTACATTGGTGCACAGAACAACTTCACTCAACAGTCGCATAGTTTTCTTCCTCAGGAGCTGATAACGAGATCTCGCAGCACCTAAATAGCCATAGACATAATCATTTCTGCAGGCTCTGCTTATACCTAACAAACAAATGCACGTAACATAATAATAATAATAATGGTGTACAGTCAGCAAACAAGTCATGCAGGGTTTGTTACTAATAATAAAAATAATAATCTCATATCCTCCATAGCTGCATGGTGCAGCAGGGTTTAAGCATGTACGTTGAGGACTTGTTTTGTTTTGTTTCTGCATCATTCACGCAAGCAGAATTCTTTAGCTATTTTGCTTCTTCTCTCTCACTGTCTCTCATCATCCAAAGCACTTATACACACACACACATATATATATACATATATAAATACATATATATAGGTGCAGGTGTGGCTGTATGGTTAAGAATTTTACTTCCCGATTGTATGTTCTTTTGGGTTCAGTCCTGTTGTGTTCCACCTTAGATAATGTCTTCTACCCCCATAACATTTTTCTTCTTTTCTCTTGATGAAGGACTAATGTTCAAAATGTTAAAACTTTGCCTTCCTTTTTTTAAGCAATAAACTATTACAATATTTGCTAAAACTTTCGTTTGCATGTGTGTTTGTGCGTGTGTGTGTGTGTGCATACATGCACACAATATATATACAGATATATATATATATATATATATATAAATTATATATGTATATAAATATATTGTATATACACACACATACACGTACACACACAATATTTGGTAAAACTTTGTGTGTGTATGTGTGGATTATTTTCAAAAGAAGCAATATTTGTCCAAAATAGCATTCTGCAGTATTCATTTTGAGAAAACATCTCACAGAGACATATCGTCTAAAAAGCACAGAATATTAGTAGCAGATGTATAAAGCATCCCACAATGGTAGTGGAATTGCTAAATCTGGATTTCTGCATATTTGCATGTCATCAGTAACAACAAGTATCCAATAGCAACCGTATGCTGAGACAAATTTAGTCTTTACTGATGTAGAGAAACTGATTAACTAATCACGAGACTCGCAAATAGCTGGCAAGCTTCGTAAAAATTTGTTATGAGGAACGGAAGAAGTATTGGTTCAAAATGCCATTTTAATATGGATAAAGTGTTGAAAGCCATACAACTGCAGTATTTGTCCCGAGAAAGCATCATCATCATCATTCTAATTTCTACTCTTTTAAGCTGAAATGTCTCAGATGGAGTTCATTGAGTCAAAGTTCCTAAGTTCAGAGGCCCTTCCCAAACAAAGTCATTTTTCCTACAGCCTGACATGTTTAGCTCATTTTTTTTTTTGTCGCAGAAGATTGGAAATAAACAACACTGCCTGTATGAAGGTGATGCTTGTTTACTACCATCATATGATGTCAAGACAAGGAGACAACACACGCACACACAAACACACCCATCCCCCCTGCATATATATACATATAATATATATAGATGTGTGTATATATATATATATATATATATATATATATAGTAGAAGACACTTGTCCAGGTTGCCAACCAGTGGGACTGAACCTAAGATCCTGCGGTTGAGAAGCAAGTCTCTTAGCTAAACAGCCAGCCTACCCTATCAGATTTTCCTCTTTCCCTGACTCTTCTCTTATCTCTCTCTCTCTCTCTCTCTCTCTCTCTCTCTCTCTCTCTCTCTCTCTCCCTCACTCTCTTTCTCTGTTTCTTTCATTTGTGCTAATCCCATGTAGCATGTACTTTAGTCTCTTTACAAACAAAAGCAGAAATATATTCTTTCATATCATGAGGTATATATATATGTATATATGTATATATATATATATATATATATATATATATATTATGATTGACCATTGACTGAACACTATTCAATTTTTTTTTTTTTTTTTTTTTCTCCGTGTTTTTCTCCTTGTCTCCGTATTCTTTCTGTTGAAGAGCGTAGCTCGAAACGTCAAAGACTTTCCGTATTCCCGAGCGTCATACTAATACATACTTTTGTTATTTACACCACCTGTCCTCGTCTGTTGTTATTATTTGTATATTCTCCCATATATATATATATATATATATATATATATACATATATATGTGTATATATATATATATATATATATATATATATATATGTATGTATGTATGTATATATATATATATATATATAATAATATTATTAGGGACAAAATCCAAAATTACAGGTAAAAAACTCAATTAAAATCAATTTATAAAAAATTAAATTGAGCCTTATAGATAAAGTATATATAAAATATATATAGTTTTAGGGAAAATAACCAATTTTCAAGAACTCATCGATGAAAATCCACTATCACATATAGAAAAATTAATAATTAAAAGCACAATAAATGAGTATAATATAAAGTAAAGTAAATATCATAAGATAAATATAATATAATATAATAAAAAGATATTATATTTATCTTATGATATTTACTTTACTTTATATTATACTCATTTATTGTGCTTTTAATTATTAATTTTTCTATATGTGATAGTGGATTTTCATCGATGAGTTCTTGAAAATTGGTTATTTTCCCTAAAACTATATATATATATATATATATATATATATATATATGTATGTATGTATGTATGTATATATATATATATATATACATACATTTATACATACATATATTATATATATGTATGTATGAACATATATATATGTATGTGTATGTATGTATATATGTTTGTGTGTGTAATTTTCGAGGGGAGGGGAGGGGGGGGGGTAAAGTTTGAAAAAAAAAAGCAAACAGAAAATTAACAATAAAAATCAGCAGCAACAGCAGCAGTATCATCATCATCATCATTGTCATCATCGTCATCGTAGTCAGCAACACCAAAGCATTATCTCCACATGAGAGGTGAGTGATGGGGCGTGGGTAGTTAAAGGGGTGGGATGTTCATGTCTTTTCCTTTTCGTTTTACTTTCTGCTTTTTTTTTTCTTTCTTTTTCTTTTTCTTTTTCTTTTTTTTTTTTTCAAAACTTGGTGACAATAGAAGCAGCTGTATCGGTTACAGAGAAGTTGATGCAAAGTAGGTTAGTAAGTAAATAAAGGGATATTCCTGTAGACAAGCATTTAGTGCCAGTGACATGGAATATTGAAATACATATATAAATGTATGAACGAATGTGTGTATATATATATATATATATATATGTATAATCAGATTGGAGCCTGGTGTAGCCACCCGGTTCACCAGTCCTCAGTCAAATCGTCCAACCCATGCTAGCATGGAAAGCGGACGTTAAACGATGATGATGATGATGATGTATATATGCCTCACAAAGAAAAAAATGGCTGGTGCTGGTGGCACATGAAAAGTTCCTTTCGAGGGTTGAGCCTCACAGTGGAGGCGCAATGGCCCAGTGGTTAGGGTAGCGGACTCGCGGTCATAGGATCGCGGTTTCGATTCCCAGACCGGTCGTTATGAGTGTTTATTGAGCAAAAACACCTAAAGCTCCACGAGACTCCGGCAGGGGATGGTGGCGAACCCTGCTGTACTCTTTCGCCACAACTTTCTCTCACTCTTACTTCTTGTTTCTGTTGTGCCTGTAATTCAAAGGGTCAGCCTTGTCACACTCTGTCTCACGCTGAATCTCCCCTGAGAACTATGTTAAGGGTACACGTGTCTGTGGAGTGCTCAACCACTTGCACGTTAATTTCACGAGCAGGCTGTTCCGTTGATCGGATCAACTGGAACCCGCATCGTCGTAAGCGACGGAGTGCCAGCAACAACAAGTATGTATGTATGCGTGCTTGTGTGTAGCAGAACCTTCTGTAGTTATTGCTCTACCAACAGAATACACAGACATTGCAACCTTAGATTCTCAAAAGGAATTGTCTTTGTACTCACTCAACCTGTTCAAAAGAACTGCTGCATCTCTCTCTCTCTCTCTCCACAAACTCTTTTATGCTTAGACTTAATTATAGAGATTGCCATGTCTTGTGAGGCAATCAAACTACCATTTTCTTTTATCTTTTTTCGGGTTTAGACTTAGAGTTGGCACAGTTATCTCCTGTCTTTGTGCTGAAGAATTCTGGCTTCAGGTTTAAACCTGGTGCCTGAACCATTCTCAGTTACACCTTTGACTAAAAGCAGTGATTCTCAAACATCATCCTACCCATTTCTTTTATCTTTTACTTGTTTCAGTCATTGGACTGCAGCCATGCTGGAGCACCATCCTGAAGGTTCTTAGTTGAGCAAATCAACCTCAGTACTTATTTTTTAAAGCCTGGCTCTTATCTTATCAGTCTCTTTTGCTGAGTCAGTAAGTTACAGGGATGTAAACAAACCAACACCAGTGGGGGACAAACACAAACAAAGAACACATGCACATATATATCTACCAAATCTACTCACAAGGCTTTAGTAGAAGAGTCTTGCCCAAGATACCACTCAATAGTACTGTGTGTGTGTGTGTGTGTAAAAAGGTTGAATTAAATTCATCCTTTAATTTGGAGGTTTCCAAAAACAGATTTCTAATATAGATTCTTCATATTTTGCTGGTAGCTTACTGGCGTAAACTTGCGGATATGAAAATAATACTTGTATATGGTGTGTTATGTGAATTTATGGAAAGAAATCCCATAAAACTCAACAATTTTGATAAAAATGGAGAAGAGAAGATGTTAAAATATATAAGAGAATTCTAATTCATGCAGACAATCATTTCGTACAGAGATATAAAAATCATGCAGATTCATGGTTGAATTAAATTAATTAGATTAAATCAAATTAATTATATATCACTGTACTCTTCAGTGCAAGAAGTATAAACCAAATTCTTTGCAAAGGACTTGAGAAAGGAAAAAGCAGAATAGAATCTAGGAGATTCATATTTATCCTAGACCAACAATTGACCCCCAGTACTCAACTGGTACTTATTTTATCAGCTTAGAAAGCATGAAAGGTAAAGTCGACCTCAGTAGAATTTGAACTCAGAACATAAAGACGGAAGAAATGTCAAAAGTTAATATGAAAATATATATCTTAGGATAGCCACAGATCTCCTCTACAGCACAACACCTGTTCCTACTATGTTGCCTTGGCTACATAAGTCTCCTTCCCTTTTTTTAATGTTTTTAAAGTGTTAAGGTGTGATTGGAGGAAGGCTTAGCTGTCATTTCCAACTTGTAGTTCTAGCAATGGTGGTGTAATGGTTATAGTGCTAAAACTGGCAATTTGTTGTTAATGACACTGACGAAGATGATAAGGGTGATGATAACGAGGAGAAAGGGAGAGAAAAGATGGTCGTAAATGTAGGGCAAATTTTCAAGGTTCATGGTGGAAAAGGGTGTGGGGGTGGGATCCCTGAGAAGAATAAAAATCGACAACCTCCCTAAACAAAAACAAATATATATATATATATATACATATATATATGTATGTATATGTATAGAATAGGTGGATTATCTTAATTCTGTAACAAATCCTGAATATTTGAGAAGATTAAAAAGATTAACAGGGGACTAAAGAAAGTGGGAAAGCAGAGAGTTGGGGGGTGGGGCACGAAAAACTGGTCAAACAGGAACGTCTTTCTCTGTATTCTACTCCATAGGATGAATCAAAAAATAAATAAATCTAGAGATTGAACAATTAATACAGAAATTTGAGGAGGAGGTGGAGGGGGAAATAGATGTGGTGGGGTATTGCAGTAAAGAGATAAGCCAGCTAAGCTCGTTGGATAAAGTAGTGGATTTAAGAATTTAGGATACTTGACACTTCTCACTTGCAGTGTCATATTTTAAACAGGCAAAAAAAAAAATTAAAATAAACGTAAAACATATTTATATATGTGTGTATATATAGACACAGGTGCAACCATGTGGTAAGAAGCTTGGTAAGAAGCTTGCTTAAGGCGGTGAGCTGGCAGAATCGTTAGCATGCCAGGCAAAATACTTAGTGGTATTTTGTCTGCTGTTACGTCCTGAGTTCAAATTCTGCCGAGGTTGACTTTACCTTTCATCCTTTCGGAGTCGATAAATTAAGTGCCAGTTACACACTGGGGTCGATGTAATCGACTTAATCCCTTTGTCTGTCCTTGTTTGTCCCCTCTTTGTTTAGCCCCTTGTGGGTAATAAAGAAATAAGAAATAAGAAGCTTGCTTGACAACCATGTGGTGCCAGATTCAATCCCACTGCATGGCACCTTTGGTAAGTGCCTTTAACGATAGCCTCAGTCTGACCAAATCCTTATCAATGGATTTAGTAGATGGAAACTGAAAGAAGCCTATTATGTGTATGTATATACTAGCTGGTGTTCCCGGGAAAGCAGGGCTTATCCCTTGGTTCCATTCTCATAATTGTTTCACTAATCCAGCTCTGAAAAGGGCTTTTGCGCACACCCAGAGAACATTACCTTCAGCGGCGCTAATGTTGGTATATTTGTGAATAAGTCACTAACAGAAATAAGTGGATCTATTGTTTAGGAAAATATTTTTTATTTGTTTAAGGGTTGTACTGGATAAATTAACTCTAACAGTTCAAATACTAAGGAATAAGCATACTCAATTTGATTTATACCAAATAATTTAGGAAAATGAATGGGGTTTTTTTCCCTTGGCTATATATAACGATCCCTTCCAGGGGCGAATGGGTTATTTCCCTTGACTGTTAAAAGAAAATATATTAGATATATATAAGGATCCCTTCCAGGGGCCCTATTATCGAAAAGATGGAAAATTGGAAAATAATATATACACTTGAGACTGTTCAAAATTAGTAGACCCCAAAAATCTAAGCTAAGGGCATTAAATTTTTGGAAGAAAGCGAGCGAATATGTGCGAAAGGAAAAAAATGAGAAAATGGAGAAGATGATCATCATCATCATCATCATCGTTTAACGTCCGCTTTCCATGCTAGCATGGGTTGGACGATTTGACTGAGGACTGGTGAAACCGGATGGCAACACCAGGCTCCAGTCTGATTTGGCAGAGTTTCTACATGATATATATATATATATATATATATATATACAACGGGCTTCTTTCGGTTTCTGTCCACCAAATCCACTCACAAGGCGCAATGCAGTGGAACTGAGCCTGGAACCATGTGGTTGTAAAGCAAGATTCTTACCACACAGCCAAATTAAGAGAAGAGTGAAGATTTATTCACATCTAAAACTTTTATTAAAATGCTTTCTACAACATATATAACAATGAGCAACATATGTTTCGACTGCAGCAACTGCACATTGTTCTGTATGCAATTATGCATCCTAGTCACTGCAATGTAATAAAGGGTCCATCACTTACAATGTTTTCAAAGTGAACTAATTCAAACAAGCTTTTTGCATTGGTATCCAATGGAATTCTGATAATAGCTCTTTTCAGGATTTCACCATGACCCCTTACAGGGTGGCTAATGGGTGCTATACCTTGCTAAAGGAGATCCATGGTTTTTTTCTGGGTTGCTTATTGAACATTCACATTTAACATATATACAAGGGTGAGCTGGAAAGTTCCTGGCTTTGGTTAAAAGAAAATACAGGAGAATCAGTTAAATATGATTTTATTCAACATATTCCCCTCTCAGATTGACACACTTTTTGCGGTGGTCCTTCAGTTTTTCTAAGCCCTACAAAAGAACCCTGAAGGTCAGGCCTTCCGCCAGGCCTTTCACAATACCCTTAAAGCCAGGAACTTTCCAGAACCCCTTCATATCTAAAACAGCAATAACAAAAAACAAAACCAACTATTTATTCTATTGACTTCAGAAGAAATCAAATGCAAAATTAACCTGGATAGGATTTTAAGTTCAGAATAAAAAAGTGACATCGTAAATATCCATAAAACATTTTGTCCGTCTTTCTTTGCTTATTCTTCTGTTCAGCAGCCATTTTCTTCTGCTGTACGGTGCCATTCTTTCCGCGATATAGCTTGATTAGAATTTCGTCTCAATAACAAAATGAATTCTTAATAATATGTTTACTATTTCAGAAATGTTTTCACAGTCCTGGATTAATTTAAAATCCATGTTTAATTCGTATTCATTATCTGATAACTAATCTTCAGATTTATTCTCAATCATTTATAGCATGGATAATGAAATCTTTAATCTGGAGATTAATTTAGAGCATTTTAGATATGTATTATCTTTTGCATGTGCGTGTGTGTGCGTTTGCATGTATGTGTGTGTGCATGTGTGTGTGTGTATGTCTGTATGTATGTTTGCGTAAATGTACATGTATGTGTAAGAGAGAGAGAATGCTTGCCTTGTGCAGAAATGTGTGTGTGTGGGTGCATGTGCATGTGTATGTATGCATGTTTGTGTATGTGTGAAGGAGAGAAACAGAATACTTGTGCATAAATGCTCATATATATATATATATATATATATATATATATATATATATATATATATATATATATGAGTGCATGTATGTGTCCGTGTGTGTGTGTATGTCTGTATATGCATGTGTGTTCGTGTGTGTGTATGTGTGATTAAATACTCTAATGATGTACTGATGAATTGAAACACTTGTGCGACTGTAAGGTATTTAAAATTTAATATAATTTAGTATTTAATATAAATAAAAATACACTGTAGAACTCAGAACATAAAGACAGATGAAATGGCAATAAGAATTTCGCCCAGCATGCTAACAATTCTACCAGCTCATCCCCTTCAATAATAATAATGATAATAATAATAATAATAATAATAATAATAATAATGATGATGATTTCTTATGGTTTCTTAAACATTCTCTAGAACAACACTATGTACAAATCCAAATATATGGCACCCTAGGCATAACACCAACATGAACTTCTAGCTTGTTGTCTCTTGAGGTCTCTGGGTGAGACCTGGAGCCAACTTGTACAAATGCAAAGCAAAAGTCAAGCATATAATAATAATAATAATAATAATAATAATAATAATAATAATAATAATAATAATAATAATAATAACAATAACAATAACAATAATAATAATAATAATAATAATAATAATACCTATTGTCATAGGTGCCCTGGGAATTACAGCGAAACGGGCTGATTACTACCGAGCTCAGATACCAGGAAACCCCAAAATGGCTGAAGTTCAAAAGATAGTGCACATGGGAACTGCCCATATCCTACATAAAATACTGTCTATGTGATCTCAAATTTTAAAGCAAACACATAATTTTCTTATGGTTTCTTAAACATTCACTTGAACAAAACTGTACAAATCCAAATATATGGTACCCTAGGCATAACACCTACATGAACTTCTAACTTGTTGTCTCTTGAGGTCTCTGGGGGAGACTTGGATCCAACTTGTACAAATGCAAAACAAAAGTCAAACATAAAATAATAATAATAATAATAATAATAATAATAATAATAATAATAATAATTGTATAGAGTTGTGTTTCTCAACCATCTTTTGCCTATTGACCGTTTTGATTCCAATTTAACTCTACTGGACCCACTTGGACCCACTATGTATATATAAAAGAAATCTTACTGTAATTTTATACTTAAATATATAAAGGAATTGTATAAAAAAAATTCTAATATTTTGTGTATTGTAGAAGCATAACCAATTTATCGCTGATAAAGTTTGACAACAAAATCTTGTATGGACCCTAATTGAGAATTGGTATAGAGCAAGAAAACAAGGACAAGGAAGAACCCCTATTATAAGAATGGATTGTGCTATCATAAGAGGGGATTTTGTGGAAAACCACTATACAGCCCTGAGTTACACTGAGCAGGGTGCTGATCCCTCATGGTGTTAATTGCCCAGTTATTGTTGTAACCCATTTACAGCCAAGTGGACTGGGGCAATATGAAATGAAGTGTTTTCGCATGAGAAGACAACAAAACCACCTGGTCTGGAAATTGAAACCCTAACCATTAGTCCAGTGTAGGGTGATGATGATGATGATGATGATGTCGACAACGACGATGATGGTGGTAATGATGACGACGACGATGATGACGACGACGATGATGATGATGGTGATGATGATGATGGCGACGACAACAATGATGATGATGACGATGACGACGACAACAATGATGATGATGGCAATGACGACGACGATGATGACGATGATAGTGATGATGATGACAAAGGCGATAATGAGGATGATGACAATGATCCCTAACCTAGTGTAGAGTATGATGGTTAACACTCTCCCCTGGCCACAAGGTCTACCTGACTGAGTGCAAAGAGTACCTGTCAACATTCTAGATGTCAGTAATATTAATAATATTAATATTAATAATAATAATAATAATGATAATAATAATAATAATAATGATGATGATGATGATGATGATGATGATAATAATAATCTTCTTAAGTGTTTAAATACCTAATATTAGGCATCACTAATCAGTTTACTGTTGTAGTGATGTGTACGAAAAAACGTGTACATGTGTGACATGCATGTGTGTGAGTGTTTGTCTGTGAATAGGTGTGTGTGTGTGTGTGTGTGTGTGTGTGTGTGTGTGTGTGTGTGTTGTTTGTGTGATATTCTTGTTTTTTGACTTAAGAGATTGAAATAAGATCAGTCTCATAGATAGCCTTGATGTTTGTGATCTTCCTATCTATTCTAGCAGATTAAGACACGTGGTTATTATTACTGTTATTGTTGTTATTATTATTATTATTATTTCGATGATGATGCTGATTATCATCATCATTGTCATCATTGTTACCAAGGCTTGATGTTTACATTCTGTTTCACACGTAGAACTTGTTAATTCCGAGATCAAATGTACACTTTGACTGACAATGAAACAATGCGAAAGCATTCAAGCCAAATGGGAAATTGACCGACTTCTCACAGAGCTGAAAATTCTAAGCAGCTTTCTTAGATGTGCATGTACGCACATATATGCATATGTACATAAACATAAGCATATGTATGTATGTGTGTGTGTGTATATATATATATATATATATATATATATATATAGTGAGAATTTACAAAAAAACAAAAGATGAAGACGGGTATGTAAACAACAAACAGATGTATTAGTTTAATGCTTGGGAAGTGAGAAAGTCTTTTACGTTTCGAGCCTATGCTCTTCAACAGAAAGGAACACAGAAATAAACAGGGAGAGAAAATACATATTTATAAATATATATATATATATATATATATACGTATTAAAATTATATGTGCATATATGTAAATATTCATATGTTGTGTATATATATATTTATAATTATGTACTATCTGTGGATATCCCACTGAGGCGGCAGTGTATATTTTTATGCAAAGCCAGAAATCTAGATCTGGGATTATCCAATAAGTTTTTACTAGTTTTTTTGTCTATTTGTCTTTTCTCCTGGTGCTGTATGAACACTTGATGTGGTTTTAGAGTCAAGTTTTGACAGCTATCTCTAGCATGGTGGTATCTTTTAGATATCCTTAATTATAATTTTAATAATAATTATTACCTATAAGGTAACCGTCCAACCCATGCCAGCATGGAAAGCAGACGTTAAATGACGATGATGATGATGATAAATATATATATTGGGTTGGTTCGTAACTATTGCAGCTTTTTTCAACAAATTTTTATTCAACAAAAACAATAACAACATGTAACAAAAACATCTTTAAATGACTATTCCGGAGCATAATCACCATCTCCTTCAATTACTGATTCCCATTTGCTTGGCAGACTGTCAGACCGTCATTTAAAGATGTTTTGTTGCATGTTGTTATTGTTTTTGTTGAACAAAATTTGTTGAAAAATGCCGCAATAATTATGTACCAACCCAATATATAGAGAGACATACTTATAGACACACACACACACACACACACACACACATATATATATATATATATATATATATATATATATATATATATATATATATATATATATATATATATATGTAGATAGATAGATAGATATATAGATAGATATATAGATAGATAGATATATAGATAGATAGATAGATAGATAGATAGATAGATAGATAGAAACATGCATATACATACATGTACATTTATATGTGTGTGTGCATGAATATATAATGCATGCACATATGCCTCACACACACATACGTACACATACATTATTATTATTGTTGTTATTATGATTATTATTATTATTATTATTATTATTATTATTATTATTATTATTATTATTATTAATATTATTATTATTATTATTATTAAACTGCAAATGTTTATCTTATGGATTCTCAGCTGAAAATAGCAACCGGGTTATCTCTGATAACTTCAAACAATCTCCACCCTGGGTCCATAACATATTTCCCAGAGCCAGCTTAATGATCTGTTTACTATATTGGAGCATCAGAAGAGTTTGTTGTCTAACGCTTATTGTGATTACTGTCTGTTGTTAGTTGGGTTAATCTCAACAACAACAACAACAACAACAACAGCAGCAGCAGCAGTAGCAGTAGCTGCAACAACAACAACAACTACCAGAAGAGCAGCAGCGGCAACAAGAATAACATTGACAGCTACAACAATGATGACAACAACAAGACAATATTAAGTTCCCCTTAACAGAAGATTCCATTTTTTCTAAGGTAGCATACTTAACTTTGTTACACACAGACACGCACACACAAATATAGACTCACACACACACACCACACACACATACACAGACTCACACACACAAACACAGATTCACACATACACACATACACACACAAACACAGACTCACACATACACACATATCCACACACACACAAAATCACACAAACATACACACACACAGACTCACGCGCAAAATCACACACACACACACACAGTCTCACATGCAAAATCGCACACACACAGGCTCACACACAAAATCACACACACAAGCACACACACACACACACAACAGACATACATTTACTTATCATTGGACATTTTCACCCTCATCCAGTGCCAGGAATTTATCCCAAACGTGTCCAATAAATAATGGTTTCCGATTGAAGCATTAGGCCAGCAATTTTGAGGGGAGAGGCTTAGTTCATACCATCAACTCCAGTATTTGACTGCTACTTCATTTCATCAACCCTGAAAGGATAAAAAGCAATGCTGGCCCCAGCAGGATTTGAACTCAAAACATAAAGAACCAGAGTAAACACTCTAATGATTCTGCTTAATTGGTTTTAATTAAGGCATAAGGTGTAAGGCGGCAGTGGGCTGGCACAATCTTACTGTGCCAGACAAAATGCTTAGTGTCATTTCTTCTGATTTTACATTCTGAGTTCAAATTCCACCAAGGACAACTTTGCCTTTTGCCCTTTCTGGATCAATAAAATGAGCAACATTTGGGCAGAGGCTTCAATATAATTGACCAGTCACTCTCCTGAAGTTTCTGGCCTTGTGCTGAAATTAGAAGCCAATAATATGAACATGACTGACTCCTGTGCCAGTGGCATGTAATAAGCACCATCCGGATGTGGTCAATGCCAGTGCCGCCTGACTGGCACACGTGCTGGTGACACACAAAAGGCACCATCCTAGTGTGGTCCATGTGACTGGCACCTGTGCTGGTGGCACAAAAAAGGCACCATCTGAGCATAGTCAATGCCAGTGCCGCCTGACTGGCACACGTGCTGGTGGCATGTAATAAGCACCATCCGGATGTGGTCAATGCCAGTGCCGCCTGACTGGCACACGTGCTGGTGGCATGTAATAAGCACCATCCGGATGTGGTCAATGCCAGTGCCGCCTGACTGGCACACGTGCTGGTGGCATGTAATAAGCACCATCCGGATGTGGTCAATGCCAGTGCCGCCTGACTGGCACACGTGCTGGTGGCATGTAATAAGCACCATCCGGATGTGGTCAATGCCAGTGCCGCCTGACTGGCACACGTGCTGGTGGCATGTAATAAGCACCATCCGGATGTGGTCAATGCCAGTGCCGCCTGACTGGCACACGTGCTGGTGACACACAAAAGGCACCATCCTAGTGTGGTCCATGTGACTGGCACCTGTGCTGGTGACACACAAAAGGCACCATCTGAGCATAGTCAATGCCAGTGCCGCCTGACTGGCACACGTGCTGGTGGCATGTAATAAGCACCATCCAAACTTTGTCGATGCCAGTGCTGCCAGATTGGCAGCCGTGCTGGTGGTATGTAAAAATCACCCACTACACTCTCGGAGTGGTTGGTGTTAGGAAGGGCATCCAGCTGTAGAAACCATGCCAGACATTGGAGCCTGATGCATTCTTTTCATGTATTGGGTCCTGTCAAACTGTCCAACCTATGCCAGCACAGAACATGGCGTTTAAATGATGATGATGACGATGATGATGATGATGAAAGGAGGAAGACTTGTATTATATGTATACTCTTTTATTTGTTTCAGTCATTTGACTGCGGTCATGCTGGAGCACCGCTTTTAGTCAAGCAAATTGACCCCAGAACTTTTTATTTGTAAGCCCAGTACTTATTCTATCAGCCTCTTTTGTCAAACTGCTAAGTTACAGAGACATAAACACACCAGCATCGGTTGTCAAGTGATGTTCGGGGGACAAACACAGACACACATACATATATATATAAACACACACACATATATACGACGGGTTTCTTTCAGTTTCTCTCTACCAAATCCACTTACCAGGCTTTGGTTGGCCCGAGGCTATAGTAGAAGGCACTTGCCCAAGGTGCCATGCAGTGGGACTAAACCCAGAGCCATGTGGTTGGTAAGCAAGCTACTTGCCTCACAGCCAGTCCTGCACCTATATTTTATTAATTATATTATGTAGATTATTATATAGATCTCTTATGCTATATATTTCTTGTGTTTTGTGATATTCTCTGAGCCACTAACCACTAATGGATCAGATGGATGCTGAGAACAAACATATGTACTACTAGATTACAGAGAGAGAGAGAGAGAGAGGGAGAGAGAACAATGACAGCAGCTGTCCAAGACAGCTTTTCACTAGCAGGCACGTCCATCGTTGTTCTCGGATGGCAACACACACCACATGAAGCTGGAGCATTAATAAAACTGACGCGGATTACGGCTTTGTCACCCTGGGATACATCATGGATTTGATGGTAGTGAAACTAGCATAAAGAGTGGAGATTAGATAGAAGAGAGAGAGGGGGATGGAATTTAAGAGAGAGAGAAAGAAAGAAAGAGTTAGGATTACTTTAATAATATAATATATATCCAGCCTGATGTAATTGTCATTGCTCTATCTCTGCATCAACCGGACTATGAAATGTCCTCATACAACACTGAACACAGTGCACTTCAAGACAGATTGTTCCACCATCCTCTCTGAATAGGGAAGGGAAAGTCTGTTTTCTCTCTGTAGTGGCTGTGGCAAAAGAGGTAGGGTGGAGGACACACATGAAAGGTATAGTGACAGGTGTCTTTATCTCCAGCCTCAGTTTAGTAAACCGTTTTTGTTTTCCATCTTAAGAGGAAAACAAGAGCGCAAACCTCTAGAGTTTAAAATAAGAATCTCCTTTTTTAATCTGTAAACTGTAGCATGGTACACATGTACTGAAATGTGGTTGGAAAGAGTTCAGAGTTAAATGCAGATATTAACAGAACAGGAAGCATATATTTTACATATGCAGCTTGCACTGCATGGCATTCCCTTCATCAGCAGCCGATCAGAGATCTTAATGATTTCAACACTTTGCAACAGTAACACTGAAATAGTAACAAAATGCACCGAGAGACCCACTATGTACAGCTTTCTGTGTCTGAGAATTTATCTAGATTATTTATGGTACTAGAGGCTATTCTTGAGCAAATAGCTATCAATGCACCGTAACACTTACTATCACCAATCTCAGACATTTTTCTTTCCTTTTTTTCTTTTTATATTTTTTGACATTTTCAGTTTCTTTTCTACTTCTTTGTACTTTACTGATAACAATAATTTAGTACTAAGATTTATTTATTCATTTACTTTTTTTTTCATTTATTTGTTAATACTATTATTGTTGTTTAAACTTTGTGCTTTTTGCTTTCCTTTCGTTTTCGAAATGACAAATATCGTCTTGGATCGCAACAATGCAATAATTTCTGTATTTTGGTTGAAGCAACAAATCAGTGTTGAGAAATCTGAAGTTAAAGAAAGCAAGAAGGCTGTTAGGGGTGGCAGTGGTGGTGATGACAACAATGATGATGACAATGGTGGTGGTGGTGGTGGTGGTGGTGGTGGTGGTATTAGAAGAAGTGATGATGATGTTGGTAACAATGATGATGACGGAGTTGGTGATGATGCTGTTGGTGGTGGTGGTGGTATTAGTAGAAGTGATGATGAGGGTGGAGTTGGTGATGATAGCTCGCTATGGTGGCTTTAGGGGAGGATATGGTATTGTTATTGGTGGTAGTGTTCGTGGTGGTGTTCGTGTGGTGGTGTTCGTGTGGTGGTGCTGCTGGTGAACTTTGTGAGCATGGAATAGTGGATGTTTCCCATGTTTGCATGGATGCGATGGAATTTGTTAAGGAAGATTTTCTACGGCTGGGTGCCCTCCCTATTGCCAACCCTCACCTGTTTCCAATTAAAGTAATACTTCTCCGTGGCCAGACATGTTTTTTCATGGAGGATTGGAAACAAACAACACCACTGGTATGATGGTGATGCTCATTTACAACTGTTCCATTATATCTGAAGACAAGGAGACACAAACACACAGCTACACATACATAACCTATACATACATATATACATACATACATACATATATAGACACATTTGTGTGTGTCTATATATGTATTATATATATATATATATATATATAGCAAATTTAAATTGCAAGTTGGAAATGGAATGTTATTACCATCAGCAACAGCAGCAAAACCCCTGTCATCATCATCATCATCATCACCATCATCATCATCACCATCATCATCACCATCATCATCATCATCATCATCATCATCATCAATATCATCATCAGCAGCAGCAGCATCGTTATAATCATTGCCATAAGCATCATTCTCACTCTCGTCATCACAGTTTGCATTATCAGCATCACTATCATTGCTGCCATCCATCACCAACACCGACGTCCCCATCACCTCCACCTCCATCGTCGTCGTCGTCATTAATACCAGCATCGTATCACCACAGTCACCATTTTCCTCATTACCATTTATCATCCCCACTACCAACACCCTCACCAATACCATCATTATCATCATCATCATCATCACCACCACCACCATTATCATTACCATCATCATCACCATCATCATCTTTATCATCATCATCATCATCATTGTCGTCGTCCCCACCATCCCCACCACCACCACCATCTTCACTGTCTTTTGTCTTTTATTTTTCAACAGATTTTTGTCCGCATTGACTTAGTCGTGGAACCAAAATACAGAAATTATTGCAATGTTGCAATGCAAGACAATATTTGTCATTTTAAAAGTGCAAAAAAATGAAAAAAAAACGAAGAAAGCAAAACTCAATAAAAACAAAACAAAAACAATAAACACTAATGGCAAAAACAATTATAATAATTCTTTCTGCCAGAGGTAGAAGGCCTGGAATTTGAAGGAGGGGGACTAGTTGATTATATCGACCCCATTGTTTGACCAGTGCTTATTTTATCGATCCCCAAAAGATGGAAGGGAAAGTCAACACTTTGGCAGAATTTTAACTCTGAACAATGAAAAGGTAACGAAATGCTTAGCAGCATTTATCCACCAGGCTGACAATTCTGCCAGCTTGCCATCATCATCATCATCATCTTCATCATCATCTTCATCATCATCATCATCATCATAATCATCACCACCATTTAACATCCATTGTCCATGCTGGCATGGGTTGGACAGTTTGACCAGGGCTGTCAAGCTGGAAGGCTGCACCAGACTCCAGTCTGTTTTGGCATGGTTTTCTACAGCTGGATGCCCTTCCTAACGCCAACCCCTCTGAGAGTGTTATAAGTGCTTTTACATACCACCGGCACGGGTGCCATTTGTGTGACACCAGTATCTGCCACGACTGCAATTTTGCTCAGCTTGATGGGTTTTCTTCTCAAACATGACATAATGCCAAAGGTCTTGGTCATTGCTTCCGTGAGGCCCAATACTCAAAAGGAACTAATAATAATTCTTTCTAAGCTTAGCACAAGGCCTGACATTTTGGGGGAAGGGGATAGTTGAACACATCAGCCCCAGTGTTCAACTGGTACTTATTTTATCAACCCCAAAAGAATGAAAGACAAAGTTGGCCTCGGCAGGCTTTGAACTCAGAACATAAAAGCCAGAGGGCTGCAACAGGCTCCAATTGTCTGTTTTGGCCATGTTTCTACTGCTGGTTGCTCTTCCTAATGCCAACCACTTTACAGAGTGTAAGGGGTGCTTTTTATGTGCCCCCAGTACATTGCTATCGTTAAAGGCAATAATCCAGAATATTGATGAGAATAAGTGATATATATATATGTTGTTAGATTAATGGTTTATTGTTGGTTTAGACCTGGGTAAGATAAATATTTAAGCAAGGACAGAGAAGAAGAGAATCATTAACGGTTAAAAAAAAGAGTGAAAAATAAACAACGTCTAAGTGAAGAAATAATGAATTATAATGGTTGAATGTATGTATTTGGCAAATTTTTAAATATCAAGACATGTTCTACTTAGAAAATGTTCTAATTGATAAGGAAAGAACGGGAGAAGTGGATAGAGAGATGGAAAAGAGAGAGAGAGAGAGAGAGTAATGATGTATGTATATGTACATTATTTACATTTGACGGATATTTGTCCTCATCTTGTTTGTTGTTAACACAACGTTTCGGCTGATATACCCTCCAGCCTTCATCAGCCGAAACGTTGTGTTAACAACAAACAAGATGAGGACAAATATCCGTCAAATGTAAATAATGTACATAATTCCTCATCTCTTAAATATAGAACTGTATGTATATGTATGTATACATATATCTTATGTGTTTCAGTGTATATGTGTATCAGACATTTTATTCATCAAAGCTGGAATCTTGGTCATCTATGTTTTTATATTCCTTCAGCATGTTAATCTGTTCTCAAGTTCTCGAATTATCAGTCCAATTTGATACTGTCTTATGAAAAAAAAAAAAAAAGAAAAAAAAATGGTTTCCCTAGATTCTAAGTCTTTGACATAATATCTGATACTTTATCTTAGCAGAAGAACAGGACAATGCAAAACCCTTGTTGCATTAGTTGCTGTGCAATCAAATCAGCAATCAAACCAGACAACAATCAGCCATTATGTCTAAAAACTAACATTGTTTGTAAATCTTTTTATCAATACGGAGACACACACATTGGGTCAACAAATCAGAAATTATATATCGATACATAACAGGATATTATAGGACGGAAGGCCGGCAGAATCATTGGCACACAAATTGCTTAGGGACATTTCATCTGTGTTTATGTTCTGAGTTCAAATTTCACCAAAGTCGACTTTGTGCTTTTTACATGACAGAAGCAAAGGTGAGGTCAGTTTTGACAAGGATTTTACAGCTGGATGCTCTTCGAAATGCCAACCACTTTACTGTGTGGACCGGATGCTTTTTAAGAGAGAGGAGGGGGTATTAGAGGATGTGATCTTGTTTCAGATGATGAAAGGTTAGAGTGAGACAGAGAGTGTGTGTGTATATACGAGGTGTAGTCAAAAGGTATTTGACCTTTGGATTAAAACACTTACCATTTTGATTTCGTCTCCTTCAAAGTATTTGCCTTGAGAGTCTGCACACTTCTGCCAGCATTCCTGCCACTGTTGGAAATATTTCTGGAAATCACTTTTTGGGATGCTGTAAGGGCTGTGTTATCAAATTTTGCTTCATGTCCTCTGTTGACTCAAATCTTTTCCCTTTGAGTGTTTTTTTGATTTTTTTTTTTGAGCTTTGGGAATAGCCAAAAGTCACACGGAGCCAAGTCTGGAGAGTAGGAAACCTGACGATGTTTGCTCATCCACTTTCCCAGTCAGACACACACCTGTTTATTCGATATGGTTACTAGTCTACCTGTGTATATATTTACGTGTCATAATTACTTTGAATGAATACCACAGTCATTAATGTCATCATATATCGTACATCTGCAGCACATTGATGACACCACAATGGAAATCTTCCCAATTAAGTTCAAGCTATCCAGCTTCCTTGCCACTCTTCTCCAACTAGCTCGTGATATTGTCCATCCATTACATTCCTTGCCTGCCTCTTTATCTTCTGCTCTCTACTCTTCCTTCCATGATAAAGTTTTCCAAAGTTGTTTCTTCAAATATGGCCATAATAAAGAAGCTTTTGTTTGTTCACAATGTTTAGAAGTTGTTTTCCATTTACTTGTTATAACATAAATTCATTTGTCCGGTGGTCCTTGTAGGAGATCTATAACATTCTCTTGCACACCCACGTTTTTAATGCATTGGTTAGACTCTCTTCAAATTTGTTCAGTATCCATGCTTTTATAAATTATGTCCATACCACAGATTTATATGATATGTGGACAACCAGAAACATTTATAGAATTGTCAGAGGGAGAGGTGGCTGCGTTCATCTCCTGGTAAAAGAAAAGACAAACTGGTAACAGCTGGAATAACTTTGATTACAAGAGTCTGTGGGATGAAGACCGACTTGGAGGATCATTGGTAGCTGATATGCAAAACAAGCCAATTAGAAGAGCCTCTGTGTAGTTATTTGACCTGCTAGGAGTAGCAGCTAAATTCCAATCAAATATATTCCTGTCTTAAAACAAATGGAAGCAATATATTGGATTATGGAGTTCTGGTTATACTGTCTGAGAAGAATGTTGAGATAGTCATGGCTGGATTGCCTTAGGTCATAGGTCTGTTGGATCAAGCCTAAACTGGAGTTAAACAAGGAAAAATATTCTGCGAATAACAATACAACTGCAGTAATAGCACCAACTACTACAGCAGCACCACCACCACCACAAACTACCACACTGTCAACAATGGCAGAAGCAACAACTACAAGTTAAAACAATCACTACAGCAACAACAACAGTAAACACAGCAGAACAATAAACACAACCACCTCCGCCATTGCCACAACAACACCAAGAACAACTGTTGCCACATGAAGATCCCATTGCAGAGAAAGAGAGAATCAAAACGTTGTATTGTAAATTAGCTAAAAGACAATGACATCGACCACAACAACAGCAACAGGAACCACAGAAATAGCAGCTGCAACAACAACAATGGCATGAACCAGAGAAAATCCCAGTAAATGGGATAATTAAAAAATACTACCATATTGAAAATTGGTTATAAAACAACAACTACAAGTACAACAACAACAACAATGGCTTACACAGTAGCTACAACAAAGCTGTGGATTAATAGGATCAGTACAATGAAGGACAAAATGCCTTGTGGTAATTAATTATGGCATCTTGTATGTCGAGTTTAAATCCCTCTCTGGTTAGTTCTGCCTTTCGTTCTTCCATGGGGGGGCGGGGGAGAGGTCAATGAAATATGGTCCCAGTCAAGCACTGGGTGAGTTCATGAGTTTTGTAATACGGCCGGGATATGAATGGAATGGAATTATATAAGGAAAGGAACAACAGCTGTTATTACAACAATGGCTTCTTTTTTTTTTTTTTACAAACAGCAGACAACAACAACAACAATGGTTTTAACAACAGCAGCAATAACAATGGTTGAGATAACAGCAACAACAACAACAACAAGAACAACAACGGCAATAGCAATGATGGTAAAAATTGGAATTGGAAATATAGAATTAATAGAAAAGTTGCAATAATTGGATTGGGTCGGTAACAATTAAGCTATAATCATTAATTTTTATTGACAAAGATGTATGGAGGAGGAGGAGGAGGAGGAGGAGGAGGAGGAGGAGGAAGAAGAAGAGGAAGGAAAAGGAAGACAAAAATGGGAGAATGCAAAAATGGAAAAAAAAAAATGAAAGAATGAAGGAAATAGAGTGATAAGAAGAAAAATGAATGAAGAAGAAAAAGAATGAAAAATGATGGAAAAATGATGAGTTCGAGGAATAAGTTTAAAGAAAACACACAAAAAAAAAATAATAATAATAACAATAAGGTTAAATGAGAAAAAAAAAAACAAAGCAGAAAAATCCAGTAAACAATTGAATATAGAAAAATAAAAAATTAAAAATCATAAAAAAAAATAGAAAAAATTGACAATAGGAATTTCATGAACAATGAATGATATAAACTAAAATTAGAATGATAAAAACAAATTAATTATATTTAGTAGAGTAGTAATTAGAGTGGCTGATTGATAGAATCGGTAATGTACCAGTTAAAATTTGAAGAATCTAGTTACAGACCTTTATGTTTTGAGTCTTAATCTTTCCATGGTCAATATTGCATTTTGGCCATTGCTGGGTCATTAGAATTAAGTACCAATGAAATGAATTCCTGAGGTCAAATTAATCAACCAGACTCTCACCACACACACACACACACACACACACACTGAAATTTGTGGTCTGGTCCCTTATACCAGTGTTAGAACTCTGGATGGTAGATTGGCACAGTTACTATATCATTGGTTGTTATTTCTTTACAGTATTTCATTATTGTTTGTTTTCATTCTGAGTTCAATTCCTGCTGAAGTCAACTTTGCTTTTCACCTTGTTATAGTCAATAAAATATCATGTAATCGCTTGACCGACCAGACTCTCATATGTTGTTATGCATCACTTCACACAATGCGCTCTTGCATTGTTTTAGCCTTAAAACGATGCCACCCTGCCAGCTAGGCAAGCTTGCCAACAATCCCCACTGACCACAAGGGGATTGGAACAATGTGAAATGAACACAATGCACCACCTGGTCTGGGAATTGAACCCATGTGTGCGTGTGTGTGTATATATATATATATATATATATCACACGCTCACATACAAACATGCATGTGCACCTTTTGTTGGGATCGCTACCACATTATTATCTCCCTTTCTTTCAACCTCTCTTTTTTCCAATCATTCGCCATGCTGGACCACTGAACTCATTTTTGGCATTGTTTCTATGACTAGGTACCTTTGCTAACACCAACTACACACATCATTTCTTTTCTCTCTGTATCTCTCTTCTCTCTCTCTCTCTCTATCTATCTATCTATCTATCATTCTCACAGACTCAGTTATATTGCACTACCTTGGCAGCAGTGTCAAGTGTGAAGCACAATTGCATTGACCTCCAAGAAAAGAGGAAAAAGGCTGAGTGAGAAACCAGCAACTGCTTCTCATCTACCATATGACAAAATAAACACCCAAACACACCGGACAGGGTGGGGCATGGATGGACCAATGTGCTGTACAGCACGTAACAGTTAAAAATGCAACAACACACAAATGCAGCTAGACATCCACAAGCACTATATATATATCCAAACATTTGCACAATCATTCATCATTTACTTATATTTATACAAACATTTGATCTTATCTAAACAAAGACACTTTTGCTGGCAGAGATGTTAGCATGCCGGGCGAAATGCTTAGCAGTATTTCTTCTGTCTTTACATGCAAGTTCAGATTCTGCCAAGGTTAACTTTGCCTTTCATCCTTTCGGGGTTGATAAATTAAGTACCAGTTGTGTATTGGGGTCGATCTAATTGACTGACCCAAAATTTTCAGGCCTTGTGTCTAGAGCAGAAAAGAATATTCAGCATTTCTCTATCAAATGTGATATTTATCTGTTCACATTACTTTGAATTAATCATGCATTATCTTGTAAGCTTTGAGATTTCAATGATGTGATTGATTATTTTTGAGAAAGACATTATAGGGTGGGTGTGAGAGACCGGATCTGGCCAGTTTGAATGTAAAACTAGTGGAATGTGTGGGCTGGAATACAGATGGTTTAAATGCTAAAAGTTTAAAAAGAAAAACACCCCTCTAGCACCACTATCGACATCTTTGTGAAGTGACACTGGAATGAGATGAGAGGCAGGGAGGGAGGAGAGAGAAAGAGAGAGAGAAAGATGCATGCACCAGATTCAGCTTTCACAATACTTGACATGACCAACAACTCAGTTTGACGAAACAAGAAACAAACCAAATTGTCTGCTGTAGTTTGGTCTCCAGGTAAAGAAAGGGGGCTTCGTTAAGATTTGCAGGTCATGTCTTATTGACCTTTTCTGGCAAACCATTTATTGATAGTGTGTGTGTTTGTGTGTGTGTGTGTGTGTGTGTGTGTGTGCGGGTGTATGTGTGTGTGTGTTTAATTGTGTAAAGATACCAATTTAGTCTAGACTGTAATGATCCATCCTTGCCGTAAGCTGTTTACTGTCATTTCAATTCTTGATTATTCAAAGGTTTCTCCACCACCTCCACCCACCCACCCACGTCATTATCACCTGTCGAGTTCACCTTGGTCTCTTTGTTGTTTGATGTGGTGATGGTGGCGGTGGTGAAGTTGATAATGATGAGCAGGAAGATGAAGATGACAACGTTGACTACTATGACAAGGACAATGAGGAGGAGGAGGAGGCAGCTGGTGGTGAGGGTAGTAGTCATTGATGGTGATGGTAGTGGTGATGGTGATGGTGATGAGAACAATGATGATGGTGGAGGTGGTGGTAATAGCTGCAGCAGTGGTGTTGACAATGATGATGATGGTGCTGATGATGTTGACAACTATGATATCAATGGCGATGACCACAATGGTGACATCAATGATGATGAAGAGGGAAAGGAGGAGGATGGTGATGATGACAAAGATTATGATGATTTCTAAAATAGCCACATGGCTACTCACATGTTGCAGAGGAGTCTTATCAGTTAAATCAACCCAGGTTTTTTTCTGGTCCTGGAAGGATAAACGGCAGCAACAACAACAACAATAACTAACAGCTGTATGAATTTCTAAGATTGGGAGAAGAACACAAGTTGGCAGAAAATGGTTTATGGATTAAACCAATATTTTATATTATTTCTGGCTCTTTATATTCTAAGTTCAATCCCACTCAGGCCAGCTTTGCTTTTCAATGCATTTGCACAAATCAACTTATGCTTTGACTGCCAATTTCTATATCAGAACAAATGTTTTTTGATGAAGTTTAGAATGTTTGTGAGTGCTCATCACTGAGGGGACTGAATTAAGTTGAACACCAGTGTTTGAGGATCTGCCAATAACATTCTGAGTAAGCTCTGAGTTTTATTTAGTACATATTTCTCATTCAGAAATTTTTTGCGACAAAATATTATGGCTAGCTCCATTCTGCATTTGTATCATCATCATCATCATCATCATCATCATCGTCATCATCGTCATCATCGTCATCATCATCATCATCTTCATTTTAACGTCCACTTTTTCATGCTTGCAAAGGTCAGATTTTCTATGGACTGGATACCCGTGCTGTGACCAGCCTTCACCTGTTTCCTAGCAAGGTAACATTTCTTCGTGGCCAGACATGTTTTCCACAGAAGACTGGAAACAAACAACACCACCTGTTTGATGGTGATGCTCATTTACAACCATTATGTGATTTCAAGACAAGAGCACATACACAAACAAATGTGTGTGTATGAAACACCTGAAAGTCATAGACCAGGTGAGACAATTTACCTTGGATCAAACCCAAGAATGGTGGATACCAATATTTCACCATCCTTGTGGCTTATCAACACCACACACTTGGACTGAACCGAAGACGAGCTGAATCCCCAGTCTATGACTATATATTCAAACAGTGTGAAAAACTATTCATCAATGATATGCTGTGATGATGCACAAGTAAAAGTTTGTGTGTGTGTTTGTCTATATATATATGTATGTATGTATGTTAATCGAAGCATACAGTATCATATATCCATTATGCATGATCTTACCGATCAGTTTCACACTAAGGATTCAACGGAGTGCTAGGTAACAGTCCGGTTATGTAACCCTGCTCTCTTCAGAGACAGCAGTTATGGAATGAAATATGGTAAATGCATTTTTCCTGATTTATGGATTCTTAGACCGCCATGTGTATATATATGTACATGTGTGTGTGTGTGTGTGTGTGTGTGTGTGTGTGTGTGTATGTGTATGTGTATATATTAAATGTTGAAGCATGGAAACAGGAGAATGGTTAAAAAGAAATATGGATCCATGGAACTGTAACTGTTTGACTCAGTCTTGAAACTAATTCTCTGCAGGTGTCACAGGTAGAGCTGTAAACAAATGTAATTAACATACCTAATTATTTATATATTCATTATTCTCATTTCATTGCACATTGCATTGCTATCTAATTGGCTGATTCATTCAGCCTTTACCATTCCCCACTTTCTTCATTACAAGCTTCACAAACTGCTTCTGAATATCACTTCTAAAAAATTCTTAACAGACAAAATAATCCATTCCTTTCTCACTTTTAGATTAATATATGAGGGAACCAATTATTATTAATTGATTGTTTCTTCATTATGTTTAAATTGCTGCTAATTTGGTTTGCTTTTTTTTATGTAATTTATTAAATAAAGGCACAGACATGGTTGTGTGGTAAGAAGTTTGCTTCCCAGCCGCATGATTCCAGGTTCATCCCACTGTGTGGCACCCTGGGCAAGTGTCTTCTAGTATAGCCTCAGGCTGACCAAAGCCGTGTGAGTGGATTTGGTAGACAGAAACTGAAAGAAGCATGTCGTGTGTGTGTGTATCTGCGTGTGTGTGCACGTGTGTTTGTCTTCCACCACTGCTGGACCTGAGATCATGCGGTTAGCAAGTAAACTACCTACCACACAACCATGCAAGTACCTGATATATTTTAAATCACAGGTATACTCAATCAGGACTAACTAAACAACAACAACAACACATTAAAATCTTTTGCTTCTTTCAACAAAATGTTTGTATTCCACCATGGAATGGTGACCAAATATTTCTTGGCACTCTTGTAGTCTCCAGGAATGGATGGATCATCTTGGATCCTTTCAGGTAATCAATCCCAAAACTTGTTGCTAGGCTCTTCTTCCTATTTTCCGTTTCCAGATGCATCACTTTTAACAGTGCGCAGTAGATCACCTGCCAAGAGTCACTAGATCAATCACCTTTTGACCGTGATCGCTTTCTCCATCTTTTTCCATTTTCTCAGGAAGTAGATATTCCATTATCGTGAAGAAACACATTACATTATGTGTGTGTGTGTAGCTGTTGCTACATCAGCAGTAAACATGTTGAAGTGATGCTGGCTTCGATCCCTTCTTCTATAAAGACAGTTTTCCCTTTTGATATTGGTTTGTTTGTTATTCCCAGAGCAGCTCTGATCCCACAAACCTACGATCAAAGACCTTCCCACTCTGCTGCTACTGTTGTTGTTGCTGTTCATCCCAGGTCAGCCTTGACCTAACAGCAGCAAACATGACGAGCAACAACAAGAAGAACAAACCTGACAACAACAGCAATATGATCAGAAATTACAACAACAACAACAGAAGATACAGAAGCTAGTGCCACAACAATGGTAACAACAAAAACAACAGCATCTTCTCACTGAAACCAAACCAACTTGCTGTCATCCTTCGGAGCTTAAGTGGAATTGCAGAGAGCAACTGCAACAATCAGGCTCTCTGCAGTTTCATTTTCGCTTGGAAGTACAACAGTGAGTTAATGGAATTCATCCAGAGACAACAAAGACAACAGCAGATGATGAAGAAAGAGATGATTCCCTCCTGAAGACAAAAAGCAGATTTCTGATACAAGCAATATTAGGAGTCTATTAAGAATTTTTATGTAAAGGTTCCTGCTAAATGTTGGCGATTTTTGAAAGTATCCTAAAGGTGAAAGTACTTCAGTGTCACAACTGATTATTATTATTATTCAGGTCACTGCCTGGAATCAAACTCAGAATCTTGGGGTTAGTAGCCCGCGCTCTTAACCACTACGCCATAATAATAATAATAATAACATCGAAAAATACCTTAGGAATGAGAACCCAGGTTCGAAATTCCCCCAAGACACCTGATGAAGGTTGGAAGTCATATCAGCTGAAACGTTGTGTTAACAACAAACAAGATGAGGACAAATATCCGTCAAATATGAATAATGTAGATTTTGCTCTGTTTGTTGTAATTATTATAACATTTACTTTAACTCTTTTGATGCTAACTTGCTTGAGACCACCTTTCCTTCTATGATACAAACTTTCTGTTTTAAATTGGTCTTAAGTAAAACCATTCCCCAACATTTCATATTAATTTATGCACCAAACACCACTTTGATAACAACAAAGTTATTTCACTAAATTCTTTATAATTTTCCAAAGAAGTGAAACAAATGCCATGTATTTCAATACTAATATGTTAACAAAAGAGTTAAAGTGATCTAAATTAAAACATTGCATCAAGATTTCATGTTAATCTATCTTCCAGACACCATTTTGATAATGACAGAATTATTTTGCTAAATTCTTTGTTATTTTCAAATTTAATTGAAACAAACGCAGTGTATTTCAACAAAAGGATTAAACAGTTCTTGACAAGTATTTCTTTCTTTTACACTTAAAAATTCTTATAATGTTTTCTCTTTATAAATCTGGAGATTTTCATAAAAAAAGCAATTCATAAGATCTGAATTATCAACAGCTTAAACAATGTACATCGTTTATCCTACTCTTTCACAAGACATGTCATTAAGAGCAGATATGTTCAAATGCATACGGTCTGGAGTCAGTGTGGAACCAGGGACACCTGCTAAATGACCTCAGGTTACTGAATCAAGATGTGGATAGCCATCAGTAATTTGAATACTCTACTCTTTTACTTGTTTCAGTTCTTTTGACTGTGGCCATGCTGGAGCACCGCCTTTAGTCAAGCAAATCGACCCCAGGACTTATTCTTTGTAAGCCTAGTACTTATTCTATCGGTCTCTTTTGCTGAACCGCTAAGTTACGGGGATGTAAACACACCAGCATTGGTTGTCAAGCGATGGTGGGGGGACAAACACAGACTCACAAACACACACACATATATACGACGGGCTTCTTTCAGTTTCCGTCTACCAAATCCACTCACAAGGCTTTGATCGGCCCGAGGCTATAGTAGAAGACACTTGCCCAAGTTGCCACGCAACTTATATATGGAAAAATAAATAAATAGAAACCCCAGATAATGGAACAGTCCATCTTGGGTAATTTCATCCTTTTGGGGGGTCAATGAAATAAGTGTCTTTATTAAGCTGGCGTTTGGGACATAAGTTTACATGGAATTTTGATGGAAGGTTTTAATTTACATCACTTTAAACCTGGAAATTTGTATTATAGAGCCATGGGTGGACTCAGATTCATTGATATTGAACAGGACAATCAATCAATTTATTTATTTATTCCTTCTTTCATTCTTATTTTTTTCCTCCTTTTACAGATAGAAGACACAACTTACATCCGTATCTTTAAGGAGTGTATGTGTGGCTGTGTTCGATACTGGAATATGATGAATCTTATCTTGGAAAGCCTCTTTACCTACAGCTTTCAATTAAGCCAAATTGAAGAAAATACTTTTATAAGTAAGATCACTTTTTTACATTTCTCAAAGAAAAAAAAAATAGAAAGAAAATTCAATGTCATGCCCCCCCCCCATCCCAAATGTATAACTACTTTAACAGTTACTCTTTTACTCTTTTACTTGTTTCAGTCATTTGACTGTGGCCATGCTGGAGCACCACCTTTAGTCGAGCAAATTGACCCCAGGACTTATTCGTTGTAAGCCTAGTACTTATTCTGTCGGTCTCTTTTGCCGAAACGCTAAGTTACCGGGATGTAAACACACCAGCATCGGTTGTCAAGCGTTGTTGGTGGGGGGGACAAACACAGACACACAAACATATACACACACAAACATATACACACACACACATATATACATATATATGTATATGTGATTTTTCTTTCCAATTTCAGCCAACATCTACATCTATTTTCTACTGGTTCTCATTTACACCTGGACTCTCCAGTATTTTGGCCACCATTTTTTTCAACCACACACACACATTTACATCACACTTATTTCTTTTACTTTTCATTTACATCTTTTGTTTTTTTTTTTCTTTAGTTATTTTGGCAAACTCTCCCCAATATCTTACAACAATAGATCTTCCTCTCTTTTCTTTATCAGCATCTCTTCCCCCTCCCATCAGCATCTCTTTCAAATATCTACCAATATTTCTCTCCATCTTTTCAGTTCTCACCTATATCTACATTTTCAAACTGAAGCAATTTACGCTGGACTTCTTTCTGGAAATATTGGACACTTTAGACCCAATCCATGTCAGCAAGGTAACGTCCCACAACTATTTCCTTTCGTTTGCTTTATATGTTGCAGTACAAGGGAGTATTTGCAACTCATTGAGGAAAAAATATTTCAGTGGACTTCATCTTTTCTCTTCTACGTTTTTAAGTCATTAGACTATGGCCATGCTGGAGCAATGCCTTGAAGAATTTTTAGCTGAATGAATCGACCCCGGTACTTTCTTTTAGTTTCTGTTTACTTAATCCACTCACAGGGCTTATGTCGACCCAAGTCTATAGTAGAAACACTTGCCCAAGGTATCAATGCAGTAGGACAGGACTGAACCTAGAACCATTTGGTTGAAAAGCAGACTTCATACTACACAATCACTTGCTTCAAACGAGGCAAAAATGCAAACAAAAACAGCACAGAAATGTTAAATATGTTTATATTATTCCAGCATGTGACACCATAGAATCTCTATGAAATGAAAGTCAGACATTCTCTATAAATGGTTCCACTTTCCTGTACAATAACAACAACAAATTTGGGAAGCTTTGAATACTGTCATGTGACTGGAAAAGCCGAAACCAATCATTTGTCGAGAGGAAATTAGTTTTCTGTCTGTCTGAATAATCTAACGCCAGTATTGGTTGACCAATATTTCCTCTCCCCAGGAAATGAATATAACATCCTTTCTGGAAACAACATTCTCTGTTGTTGCTTTTTTTTGTTTTTGCTTGTCTTTTTTTTTTGTTCTATTTTTATTGGCTGACGATGTAAATATGTATATATGTATGTGTGTATGTGTGTATATATATATGTTTTTATGTTTGTATGTTTATGTACTATATATATATTTATACATGTATGTATCAATAGCATGAAACTATTAGTAGCTCTTTTGGCTGTGTATTTAATTTTATATATATATATATATATATATATATATATATGTATATATGAATACACACTCACACATATATGCACCATCATCATCATCATCATCAACTAACATCTGCTTTCTATATTGGTATGGGCCCAATTGTTTGACTAGGAACCGTTGAGCTGCAGGGCTGCATCAAGGTCTGTCTTCTTTGACGTATATACATATGCATTTGTGTGTGTGTGTGTGTGTGTGTGTGTGTGTGTGTGTTATGGATTTAGTGTACAAGTAGGGGTTCACCAGAGCTCTTTACTTAGTCCGCTCCTATTCACCATAGTACTCCAGGCCATAACAGAGGAATTCAAAGCTGGATGCCCATCAGAATTACTATACACTGATGACCTTGCTCTTATTGCAGAATCTGTAGCAGAATTGGAGAAGAAATTCCAGGCATGGAAGCAAAACCTGGAATCAAAGAGCCTTAAAGTTAGCCTAGCTAAGACTAAAGATGCTATTATCAAGAAACCAAATAAGACTCTAATTCTGTCAGGTAAATGGTTCTACTCAATTTGTAGGAAAGGAGTGGGGTGTAATTCCATTCACTGCACCAAATGTAAGATAATTGACACATAAGAGATGCAATGGAATCATGGGAAGATTAAAGGATAAGGTCACCTTTGTGTGTGGCAGATGTGCAGGAACAATAAATACTAAGAGTCTGAAGGAAATATCAACCTTGCTTGGGAACAGGTGAGTGGTGGTGAGAGGAAGGCCATCTGGCCACAGAAAATCTGCCTGGGAAACTAGGTGATGATGATGATTATAATGATGGTGATGACGACAAAGATGATGAAGCCGACAATGATGATGATGTTGATGATGACGAGAATGATGCTGATGATGATGATGTCAATGACAATGATGACGATGATGATGATGACAGTGATGATGATGGCGGTGGTGACGATGACGACGACAATGATGATGACAATGATGGCGATGAAAACAATGATGATGAGGATGAGGATGATGATTATCATGATGATAATGATGGGCAGAAAAAATATTGGATTATACTAACAGCTAATCTATTAAACTTTAATCCTCCAATACCTCAACTTGATTTCACAAAGTATAAAACATGTCAGATATTGGACAATGTTAATAAATGGAGATTCTGTTGGCCACAAATGGACCATATTCCTTCAAACTGTTTGCCATCACGAACAAGTTTTTATGGAATGACTTTTATGTTCTTGGAGAGACTATCCAAGAACTTTATGATAGAATTTGCTCCAATGCAAAAGCTATCAATCCGGGAGATGACATTTTGAAGTTGGTCTTCAAATGGTTACCAAAGCTGAAGGAGGAATAATTCATTCTCAAAGATTCACCGACCATAAATAAAATCTTCCAAGTCTTGGAGGTTATTTTTGGGGGTTTTTTTCTTTATTTCTTCTATGATGTTTTTTTTTTTAGTCTATCATGGCTTTCATGTCAAACTTGACATGGTAGCTTAAATTGATTAAATCATCATCTTCATCATCATCATCATTACCATCATCATCATCATCATCATCATCATCGATAACATCATTGTTTTCATTGTCGTCATCACCAATACCATGTCATCATCATCACCATCATCATCCTCATCATCATCACCACTGCTTTCATTATCATCAGCATCGTCATCACCACCACCACCACCATCATTGTTGTCATCATCACCATTTTATGTCTGATTTCCATGATGACATGGCTACGCTGGTGTCATGGGTTGGAGAACCATGTCTTCCTTCAAAGTTTCAAGTTTTTGGCATGGTTTCTACAGAAGGAAGCCCTTTCTAACATCAATCCCTTTATAGAGTGTACTGGGTGCTTTTCTCATAGCACCAGCACTACAAAGGTTGCCTTGCCATCAGCAAGACTAAAGAGCCCTCTCAAGCCCAATGTTGTTACTGTTTAAATTGATTATTAAGCACTTAGAGTGTATAGGGTACTTTTTTGTGGTTCCACCATTTTTCTTTTGGAGCGGGGGTTACTTTGTAACTTGCAAAGCAAAATAGAACACCTCGAGAGGAAAAAGAACAGATTTATTGTAAGAATATCTTAATGGAGAGGAGAGAATAACAGAAGGAAGAGTGTTGGGGTGGGGGTAGAGACGGAGATGAAGGAAGGAGTAATGTCCAATGGATGTGTGAAGGAGAGATGAGAGAGGACCAAGTGATAATGATAATGGAGTAGGTTTCATTCTTTGTAAGCCTAGTACTTATTCTATCGGTCTCTTTTGCCGAACTTTGCCTTTCATCCTTTCAGGGTCGATAAAATAAATACCAGTTGAATACTGGGGTCGATGTAATTGACTTATCCCCACCCCTACCCCAAATGTTGCCCTTGTGGCAAAATTTTACATTATGATTTTCCTCCCTATTTTCTGCTTTCATCTTTTAAGTTGTTTTCTTCTTCTTTCTGTTGTTGTTGCAGTATCTGGACTTTTTAACCAGCAAGGACCAAATCATCATCCAGATAACTAAAGTTTGCCGACCATTTTATGACGAGAAATTTCTCAAAAACAAAGTCATGAAGCCACTTCTTGAGTAAGTCATTCACCTTTTAAGCAATATTTTCAGTAAATAAACACGATTAGTTTTGAGGT
>NC_142941.1:53358848-53493848 GCF_046866305.1 Octopus bimaculoides
AGCAGCAGGAGATTGTGTGGGACATGGACATGCACACAAAACATTTGTTGTTGTTTAACCCCAGGTCAACATAGGCTGAAACAGTTCCAGGCTGAAAGACATTTCCAACCATGACCATCTACAGCTGGATGCCCTTCCTAACGCCAACCACTCCGAGAGTGTAGTGGGTGCTTTTACGTGCCACCGGAATGACAGCCAGTCAGGAGGTACTGGCAACGGCCACGCTCGAAATGGTGTATTTTACGTGCCACCTCCACAGGAGCCAGTCCAGCGGCACTGGCAATGAACTCGCTCGAATGTCTTAGCACGTGCCAGGAAGGCGACGTTGGTAATGGTCACGCTCAAATGGTGCTATTTATGTGCCACCAGCACGAAAACCAGACAGCTGGTGCTCTGGCAATGATCACGCTCAAACGTTTAAAGAAATATTCTCTCTAAAGAAATATTCTCTCTCTAAAAGGAGGTTTTTCTCAAAACAAGAAAAAAAAAAGACATCATCTTTGTCCCCACCACCACACAGCATGCAAAGCTCATTAACTTTACTAAAGAAAATAATAATTAAACAATATGTCTTTGACTCCCTTTTTTTTTTTCTGTCTTTTTACAGCAACTTACCTCTGCTTTCTGATTACAACAACATTGTTCTTATGAGATTACAGAGCAGCTTACCTCAGAAACCGAGAAAAGAAATCTCTAACACAGGTACATTGTCAAAGAGAATGTTCTGCTTTTTCTTTACACTTAAAGGGGCAGCATGGCCCCAGCTCATGAGCTGAAACCAGTTCAATTCAGTTCAATTCAACCCCAGTATTTATAATTTATTTTAAAACCTGGTACTAATTCCATTGGTCATTTTTGCCAAACTGCTAAGTTACAGGGATGTAAACACACCAACACCGGTTGTCAAGCAGTGGTGAAGGAACGCACACACACACACACACACACACACACACACACACTTGTGCATGTGTGACATTCACCAACAAACATATGCACACACACACACACACACACACACACATACACAGATACACACACACACACACACACACACACAAACATATGCACCACACACAGGTATACACACACACATCACACACAGATATGCACATGCACATACACACACACACAAATACAGGTATACACACACACACCAGTACATGCACACACACACCAACACAGCAACATATACACATACAACACAACGTACACATTCGCACACACACTCACACACACACAAACACCAACATGGACATGCTAACACACACACACACAAACATACACATATACATATACACACACAAATACACATGCACACGCAACACTCACCCATAGATACACATGCACACACACACTCATACACAAGTGGTTTGTCTGTGGCCATCCATCAATGGACAGACAGTCCTCAGTGTCTCTGCTCAGACCTACATTCTACCAAACCTTTGTGGTCATTGATTTTCAGGATATTCTTCATGTTCTTTTGATTGCTTCCATTGTGCCTGGGTTTGAGGCTTTTTTTTTTGTTTCCTTATTCTTTTTCTTCTTTCTTTTATTATTTGAAATTTTAATTTTTTTTATTTTTGCAGTTGTTAAACCATTCAACCTTACCAAACCGGCTTTCAGGAAAGTTCCGATTCCCCAGCCTGTAAGTTAACATGTTACTATATATAGGGAGAGAGAGAGAGACAGACAGATTGGTAGGTAGACAGATAAATAGAAAGAGGGAGAGAGAGAGAGAATGACCGATAGATAGATAGGTAGGTAGGTAGGTAGGTAGGTAGGTAGGTAGGTAGGTAGGTAGATAAAAGAGAGAGACAGATAGACAGAGAGATACACAGACAGACAGAAAGAAAGAGATAGATAGATAGACAGACAGGTAGACAGAAAGAAAGAGATAGATAGACAGATAGATAGATAGATTTAATATGAGCTGGTAGTGGGAACATCTATATGTTTGTGTGTGTGTCTGTGTGTGGTTGTATTTGTATGCAAGAGAGAAAGCAAAAGTTAGAGAGAGAGAGAGTGTGTGTATATGTGTGTAAGTATGTATGTATGTATGTATGTATGTCCTGGGTATCACACTAAACTATATCTGGTGTTGAGACTCCAGTTTAGGAATTCCGAGTCAGCCCTTAATTACCGTTACTCCCAGGCCCATTCTGATCTGGGAACAGTAATACCTGTCAGGGGTCCTGTCTATGGGTTAAATAGATTGTTCCCTAAGGTAGAGGAAGCACCTGTTAATTTTCAACAAATCCATGGGGAAGGTAGCTCTTGTAGGAGAAGAAAGATACTGATGTAAAATAGGGACCAGTCATCTTACAATGCTTGTCACAGGAATCTACTATGATTTCTATTATAGGCACAAGTGTCTTCTACTATAGCCTCGGGCCGACCAAAGCCTTGTGAGTGGATTTGGTAGATGGAAACTGAAAGAAGCCTGTTGCATATATATATATATGTGTATATATATATATATATGTGTGTGGGTGCGTGTGTTTGTCCCCTCCCCATCACTTAGCTGTTCAGCAAAAGAGACCGATAGGATAATTACTAGGCTTACAAAGAGTAAGTCCTGGGGTCGATTTGTTCGACTAACAACTGTGCTCCAGTACGGCCACAGTCAAATGACTGAATCAAGTAAAAGAATATAATGTCATCTTTTTGCGTGACAAGTTTGCTGTATTGGGGGACAATTAACAGGTGAGAGAGTGAAGACCATCCCATCAATGTAGTCAAGGTAGGTAATTCCGACTGAAGAAAAAAAAAAGCACATATTATAAATTATAATTATTAAATATAAAAAGTAAACAAACTCCAAAATTCTTGTAAAAACAGGAATTTATTGCATGGCATTCAGTGTGTATTTCAGGAAATGGCTACTGTATTGATGTTAGGCACAATTTCATCTCGCTTTCAAGCTCGATCTATATATTATGTGTAACGCTATTAAACCCCCATGCTGTGAGTTCAGCTCCATAACACATTAAATATTGCGTCATAAAGGCAAAATGATTTCTGCTTTGCATCAGTGTCATGACAAAGTAAGCAAAGTGTGTGCATGCTTGCATATGTGCATGTGTGCGCATGCGCACGTTTGTGTGTGATATCACATGTGTTGGCCATCTGTTAATTAAATCAGTTTTTAGAGGTATTCTACTTCATCTGAGCGTATAAAATTGAAATAATGAACATGCATTATTGTATTGCACATGTGTGTGTGTATGTGTACATATCTAAATGCAACTGTATATAATATATACAGTTATTTGTATCTAAGGTATTGTATACATGATAGTGTTTATGTTTACATGCATTCATAGGTACAACACATCAACTGTTTTCAATTCCTAGTAATGTTTATATGCATATATTTGTATATTTATTCTGTCTGTCTGTTTGTCTATCTATCTGTCTGTCTGTCTATCTATCTGTCTATCTTTCTATCTATCTACCTGTCTGTTTGTCTGTCTGTCTATCTATCTTTCTATCTGTCTGTCTATCTGTCTGTCTGTCTATCTATCTGCCTACCTACCTGTCTGTCTGTCTGTGGTTTAGAAGTTTGTTTTCTAAACCACATGGTTTTGAGTTCAGTCCTACTGCATGGCATCCTACATCTACCCCCCCCCCCCCCCCAGGTGGGAAACTATACAACTAGTTGTGGTTCATCCCTTACTGCAGAAGCATCTCGTCATGTGACGTAATAAAGGTGTCTCATTAAATGTATGCATGTATGTATGTGTTGTAGTGAAAATGGTACACTCCTTCCCATGTGACAAAGTGGTATGACCCAGCCATTATAAAGTCAGACAGTCAATCGTCGTAGGAAGGTCAGTAGTAGTAGTAGAGTCATTGTAGAAGTTCTCAGTTGGAGTCAGTGTCCGTTATGTGATATATACGAGTTCAAGTCACCGTCAAGGTAGACGTTTCAAAGCTGTTGTCTTGCGGAGCTATCAGTGATAGCAGAATAGATGAGTGAAAGATAATAAGACAAGGAATACCAATACATCATAATAGAATATTACAGTGCTGACGACAACATGCAAGTGGACAAGGATCCACATTATAACAGTGTGTATGTATTTGTATGTGTGTCTGTGTATATATGTTTGTGTGATTGTGTTTCTTTTCCTTCTTTGTGTGCAGTGGTTGTAAATAAGCATCACAGCCGTACAAATGGTGTCTTTCATTTCCAATCTTCCATGAAAAGCAAAATATGTTCAGCCATAGAGAAATGTTATCTTGCATTGGAAACAGGTGAGAGAGAGAGAGAGAGAGAGAGAGAGAGTATCAGGTAGAGCGTCCAACCATAGAAAATTTGTCTCATCAAATTCCATCTGACCCATGCAAGCATGGAAAAGTGGACATTAGAACAATGCTGATGATGATGATGTGTATGTGTGTGTGTGTGTACACATATATATGTGTGTGTGTACGTATAAATTTAATGTTGCAATATATACTCTACTGTTTTCTTTTGATATTGCAATGTTAATGTCACAATAACTATGAAGCAAATTAAAATACGTGTGCAATTAAACATCTAAATTGTAATAGGAACAACCCACTCTATACATAGGAATTTTTTAATTATGGATAATTATTTTGATATATATAATACAGATCATCATCATCATCATCATCGTTTAACGTCCGCTTTCCATGCTAGCATGGGTTGGACGATTTGACTGAGGACTGGTGAAACCGGATGGCAACACCAGGCTCCAATCTAATTTGGCAGAGTTTCTACAGCTGGATGCCCTTCCTAACGCCAACCACTCAGAGAGTGTAGTGGGTGCTTTTACGTGTCACCCGCACGAAAACGGCCACGCTCGAAATGGTGTCTTTTATGTGCCACCCGCACAAGCCAGTCCAGGGGCACTGGCAACGATCTCACTCGAAAATCCTACGGGAGCCAGTCAGGCGGTACTGGCAACGGCCACGCTCAAAATGGTGCATCTCATGTGCCACCCGCACAAGAGCCAGTCCAGGGGCACTGGCAACGATCTTACTTGGCTTGCCGGGTCTTCTCACGCACAGCACATTTCCAAAGGTCTCGGTCAGTAGTCATCGCCTCGGTGAGGCCCAATGTACGAAGGTCTTGCCTCACCACCTCAGCCCAGGTCTTCCTGGGCCTACCTCTTCCACGGGTTCCCTCAACTGTTAGGGTGTGGCACTTTTTCACGCAGCTATCCTCATCCATTCTCACCACATGTCCATACCAGCGCAATCGTCTCTCTTGCACACCACAACTGATGCTTCTAATGTTCAGCTTTTCTCTCAAGATACTTACACTCTGACGGGTATTCACATTGACATTACACATCCAACGGAGCATACTGGCTCCAAAATATATTATAGATATGTACACAGACATATATGTATAGATATGTATATATATGCTGGTGGCACATAAAAAGCACCATCTGAACGTAGCCGATGCCAGTACACCTTGACTGGCTCCCATTCCAGTGGCACATAAGAAGCACCATTCGAATGTGGCTGATGCCAGTGCCGCCTGACTGGCTCCCAATGGTTGGCATTAGGAAGGGCATCCAGCAGTAGAAACATTGCCAGATCAGATTGGAGCCTGATGCAGCCACTGGCTCTCCAGACCTTGGTCAAACTGTCCAATCCATGCCAGCATGGAAAACAGATGTTAAACAATGATGGTGATGATATATATATATATATATATATATATATATATATATATATATATATATATATATATATATATATATATACATACATATATGTACATGCATATACATATATATGTATGTATATTTGTATGTGTGTGTACATGTTTGTGTGGGTGTATGCACATGTGTATGCACGTGTGCGTAAGTGTTTGTGTATAAATAAATATCTATTGTTTCCCTGATATTTTTGCATACTGTCTCACAATGATTAAGCCTTTTGTTGACAAATTATTCTATTAATACCTTCTGCTTACCCTGAGTAATTTATTCATGGGACATTCCTGGTGGCTGTGTATATCAGTTGTATGTATGTTTGTATGTGTTTGTGTACATACAAAGAAGAGAGAGTGTGTGTGCGACTGTTTGTTTGAATAAGTCTACATGTTTTTGTGTATATATATGAGAGAAAAGAGAAATATGAATGTGTGTATGTGTAGATGCTGTGCGGGTGATTGAATGTGTGTGTGATAGAGAGGGGGGGGGGAGAATCAGACAAACAGAAAGTAGATAGTTTCTGTGCATTTATATGAGCGTGTTTAATATATGAGCCAGAGAGAGAGAGAGATTATACTTATGTGTAAGAGAGAGAGGAGAAAGGGGGAGACACAGAGAAAGTGAGATAGTTTGTATATGTCCTTCAGTGTGTGTGTGTGTGTGTGCAAAAGTGCATGTGTTTGTGTGTTCGAAAGTGAGTGGCAGATTATGTATACATACATGTGTGTGTGTGTGAGAGAGAGAGAGAGTGTGTGTGTGTCGGTGTTTGTGTGTAAGAGAGTGAGCATGGGTCTACGAGACTGGATATGTTATTGTATATAAGTTGTGTCGGAGGGGAGGGGTATGAAAATAAAATGGAGAGGGGGTAAGTGTATGTATGTGTATGTGTGTGTGTGTGTATATATATATATATATATATATTTATATATATATATATATATATATATATATATATATTTATATATACACACATCTATATATACATATAAATATATATATATATTTATATATTAGTGTGTCAAGGAAAGGAATGTATTTGCACCTGTGAAGGTATATATACATTTGTGTATGTGTATGTGTGTTTTTACATGTGTGTGAATATATGTGTATATCTGTGTGTGTGTGTATAATGTTTACAGTTTAGTTTGTGCAGATTGTGAAGGTCACATATGTCTTGTGTGTGTTCATATGCTTAGCACTTGTGTGTGTGTGTGTTGTTTTGTTTATATGCAAATGTGTGTTAATTTATGTGTGTGGATGTGTGGTTACAAACGTGTGTATATAAGCATCTACTTAGCATGTGTATGTATATTTTGTATGTATTCTGTTGTTTGTTTTTTCTGCCTATAATTAATTCATTAGTTGCTCTGTCATTTGATAAAGCCATTAATTAACGTTGCATTGTCATGTATTTGTTACTCAGCAATGTCGATTGCTCTAATTGTATGTTATCAACATGTGGTTATTGTTGTTGTTGTTGTTGTTGTTGTTGTTGTTATCGTTGTTGCTCTTTAGGCCCAGGTCAAACCTCATCCAGTAAACCTGTCTTCAAAAGGTTTCCAACCATGACCATCCTGTGTTATGATAAACCAGGAACTACACTGTCCAACTTATTTTTGCTTACTGAAGAGAAGCATCCAGTCATAGAAACCTCTGACTCACCAGGCTCAGTGCAGACCTGTGACTCACCAGGCTCAATGCAGACCTGTGACTCACCAGGCTCAATGCAGACCTGTGACTCACCAGGCTCAGTGCAGACCTGTGACTCACCAGGCTCAATGCAGGCCTGTGACCCACCAGTCTCAATGCAGACTTGTGACTCACCAGACTCAATGCGTACCTGTGACTCACCAGGCTCAATGCAGACCTGTGACTCACCAGGCTCAATGAAGACCTTTGGCTCAAATTGTTCTACCCATGACAGCATGGAAAAAGGCTCTTAAATGCTGCTGCTGTTGACGATGATGATGATAATGAAGGCTGGAGAGAGATTTGGCTGCTATTTTTGGTCAATCAACCTATCGTGTAGAGGCCCCACATTAACTTATACACCATCAAGTTATACAGTAAGGTGGACTAGTCTAACTTTGCATTGTAAAGTTATACAGCAGGATGGACAGTGGACTGGTCTAACTTTGCATTGTAAAGTTATACAGCAGGATGGACAGTGGACTGGTCTAACTTTGCATTGTAAAGTTATACAGCAGGATGGACAGTGGACTGGTCTAACTTTGCATTGTAAAGTTATACAGCAGGATGGACAGTGGACTGGTTTAACTTTACACTTGAGTTATACACCAGCGTGGGCTGGTCTAACTGAGCAATGCTAAGTTATTCACTAATACAGACTGGCTTAACTCTATACCATCAAGTTACTAACAAATATACACTGGTCTAAGTGTACACAGTCAAGTTACTAACTGGTGTAAACTAGTCTAACTACATGCCATTAACTTGCTAGATGATATGCTCTGGTCTAACTGCACACCAACTCGCTAACTAATGCAACAAGTCTAACATTGGTGGTTCTCAATCATTTTAATATCTGGGCCAGATCCCAAATCTGGATATTTTTAGGGGGCCACACCAAAAAAATGTAAAGCACAAGTCAATTAGGGAAGGGAGATTGTCAAGGGCCACCTGAAGAATGCTTGAAGGCCTCATGAGGCTCTGAGAGCCATGATGGAAGACAATTGTTCTAAATGATTATTCAACTTGTTAGAAATAGCAGCCAAATCTCCATCCCACCATAACCTTAAAAAAACAACATATAGATATTGTCATTCAGCAGTACAATAAACTTGAAGAAAAGGATGGGGTGGTCATGGCTGGAATGCCTTTTATCTTATATCTGCTCAATCAGAGCCTACTTGGAAAAAGGAAAAAGCAATAATATCTAACACTTTCTTGTTCACCCTTCCGTTTTCCAACTTTATTTAATAATCCTGTGTTATGTCCCCGTTTCATAATAGCCCTTATTTTTGTATTTTCTAGATACCAAAATTAGGAAAAGCAAAGCCAGTACCAAAAACATTATATGAGGAACCAAGTGAATTCAAAACCCTCTACAGCATCAAGAAGAACAATAAAGTGCTCGCAGAGGTTGGTCTGACTTCCTTCAATTATTGTACTTTCTGTTTTGCAAGAATCATTAAACTTTCTTTATTCCAATTTGCAGTGCTTTTAGATTGCCCCAGCACCTCTTTTAATATATTCGTGGAGACTTTTAAGGACCAGCATGTTGCTCTTGTTACATGACATTAAACAGGTGTGAGGTGATTCTCTTGTTTGATAAGACATCAGTCTTTCGCAGGTTAATTAAGCAATCTCAGATGATTTGGTATCCTATGCTTGTTCAATTAAGCAAACTACTTGAGTTTCATTATCAATATCATCACCACTATCACCACCAACAACAGCAAGCAATACCACCTCCACCACCACCAGCCGTAAAACAATGCCTCAAAAATGTACTCCTCTAACCCATGCTAGCATGGAAAAACAGACATAAAAATAAACAAAGGAATGAACAGTAGCATGCCACAGAGTTAATATAAATTGGTTACCTATGAGCTCATTGTCCAGTGTTCTATAATCTCCACCTGTCCAGCCACACTCAATAATAACTTGAGCTCTTTGTTCTCATTATTTTCATTATCTTCTTATTGACTACTTAATCAGTCCTGACATTGTCAAACAATCAAGACAATTAATTCACCCAAGACTGTTCATGATCCCTTGTATCCATGGTTGGATGATCAGAGCTATTGAATTCCAGTGAAATCCAGCTCTTCTTGCATGCAAACACTATTGATCCTATTCTGTAGACGCCCTTCCTTCCATTTTCCAATCATGTCAACTGAGCCATTTCTGAGATGACCCCCATCAAGGCCATATTTCTAAGTAATCACACTGTCCATTCTTTATTCTTCATCATTATCGTTTAACGTCCACTCTCCATGCTGGCATGGCTTAGACGGTTTGACTGGAGCTGATGAGCCGGATAGCTGCACCAGGTTCTAGTCTGACTTGGCAAGTTGTTTTTCTCTATATATGAAATACTCTTGGCTTGAATACCTTTGTCAGAACAAGGCTGACCAAAGGCTAAACCACAACGCAATGCCAATATACTCTAGTGAGGAGCTTGCCTAAACTAGATCTTTGTGTGGCTGACAAAACCAGAGCTGTTCAAATACTTCAACATAGTAGTTTGGCCTCTGGCCTGGCCTGGTCTGATCTGGTCTGATATGTTAGAATGCCTTCCAGATGCTTCTCTCACACAGCACATAAACCCATATCAGTCGAACATTGAACGTATGATATTCGTTGTGGCAATTCTTCTTATTTCATGAAAATTCAATGTAAATAGTAAATCATTTTTTCTGCTTTCAGCAGCATTATAACTGTTTCCCTGAGAGGACAAAAAAAAAAAATCATCTTTTGTTTCCTTACAGCTGTATGGACAGGGGTAAGGGTGGGAGGGGGGGGGGGGGGTCATCCTGAGTTGGAAAAAAAAACACAAGAAACACTTGTTTGTTTCTAAGCATCTCACCTGACAGACTGTAAAGGTGTGTCTGAGAGTGGTTCTATGTCTGTGTAATTTTAATTGGGAGTAGGTGTTTATCAATCTATCTGTCTATATTTGTGTGTGTGTGTGTATGTGTGTGTGTGTGTGTGTGTATATATATATATATATATATATATATATATATATATGTGTGTATATATATAAGTATATGTATATACACATGTGTATATGCATATACATATGTATATATGTATAAATGTAAGTATGTATATATATATATATATATATATATATATATATATATATATATATATAAATATATATGTATATATCTATACACATGCCACCACCACCACCACCATGTTTACTGGTTGTATTTTATATACTCCCCCCTTTCACTCTCACTCTCTCTCTCTCTTTCACATTCTATCTCCCCACTCTCTCTCATTTCCTATCGCTCCACTCTCTCTCCTTCTTTCTCTCTTTCTCTCCTTTTTATAAAACCTTTCATATACCTGTATAAAATTTTTCCTCCTTTATTCTTGCATGTTTACACATTTGAATCCATATTTCTATTTAAAACATCCTAGAAATGTAACACTGTATATTGATTTTACCATGTTTATGTAGCTACAGGCACTGGTATGGCTGTATGGTCGACAAACCTGTTATGCAATCATGTTGTTTTCGGTTCAATACCATTGTGTGACACCCATGACAAGTGTCTTCTACTGTAAACCTGGGTTGAACAATGCCTCGCGAAAGGTTTTTGAATAACAGAAACTGTGCAGAAAACCTTACCTCGCTTTACCTGTTTCAGCCATTCGACGGTGGCCATGCCTGAGCACCACCTTGAAAGGTTTTAATCAAATGAATTGACCCCAGGATGTTGTTTCTTTTAATAATAATAATAATAATGATAATGAGACTATTGCTTGAGGAGACCTAATGAGTCAAGTACATCAACATCAACATCAAAATTAAATCAAATGGAAATTGTAGTTGTGACCTCCTTGTGTCGGTAGCACGTAAAAAGCACCATCCAAACGTGGCCGATGCCAGCCCCCTCTGACCCCTGTGCCAGTGGCACGTAAAAAAGCACTCACTACATTCTCGGAGTGGTTGGCACTAGGAAGGGCATCCAGCTGTAGAAACGCTGTCAGATCAGATATGTCTTCCCCCCCATCATTGCCTGACAACTAGTAATTGTGTGTTTATGTCTCTGTAACTTAGCAGTTTGGCAAAAACAACTGATAGAATATGTGCTTGACTTTAAAGAAAAAGAAGTATTGGGGTTAATTCATTTAACTAAAATCCTTCAAGGTGGTGCTACAGCATGGCCACTGTCTAATAACTGAAACAAGTAAAAGATAAAAGCTACAATTTATATTGAATTCTGTTATTTGTCATTTGGAAGAATATTTTTGCCATCCTTGGTAATATCAGGAAATACAATAATAATAATTTAACTTTCTATTAAATTTCTTGGTGCTTATACAAAATCATGAAGTGAATACTAATTTTCAAAATAAAAAATATTTATTAACCTTAAAATAAAATTAAGCAAAACAAAATTCTTATTTGCGTACTTGCAATAAATATGTCGATTTTTTTTTTTTCTTTTCCTGTGTCCTTTTTTTCTGAATTTTATCACCATGTTGGCAATTTACTCCCTTGAAAACCCATCTCGGCGAAACTTCATTTAAGAAATTTCTGTTTTTCAGAAAATTATAAGACATTTATTTTGCACCTCTCCTTGCCTTTTAGCTTATACCTGCTTCAGTCATTAGACTGTGGCCATGCTGGGGCATCCACCTTGAAGAATTTTTAGTCAAAGGAATTGCCCCCAGTACTTCTTTTTTCAGCCCGGTATATATTCTCTCAGTCTCTTTTGCCAAACAGCTAAGTTACAGGGATGTAAACACACCAACGCTGGTTGTCAAGCAGTGGTGGGGACCAACACAGACACAAAGACACACCTATATATATATATATATATATATATATATATATATATATATATACAACAGGTTTCTTTCAGTCTCCGTCTACCAAATCCACTCACAAGGCTTTGGTTGGCCCAAGGTTATAATAATCTGTGGCTACGTTCTGAGTTCAAATTCTGCCAAGATCAACTTCGCTTTTCATCCTTTCAGGGTCAATAAATTAAGTACCAGTTGCATGCTGGGGTCGATGCAATCGACTTAAACCCTCCCCCAAAATTTCAGGTCTCATGCCTTGAGTAGAAAAGAATATTGAAGCTTAACAAGTTTCTGTTTTTTTATTGGTTTTTTTTTTTGTTTTTGTTTTTTTTCAGGAGCATCTGAAGGAATTGGCTAACCTTGAACTGAAGTGTGCTGACCCAACACTGAAGGAAAAAACTTACCTGAAACTGAGAGAAATAGAAAACGAGAGAAATAAACTGTTACAATTCAACAAAAAGAAGTGCATCAGTATGCCAAATTTTGAGGTAAACCACACCGTTCTGCTTTCTTTTTTCTTTTTTTCCCCCTTCAAATCCCTCTCATTTGTCTTTTATAAAAAGACTGGAAGGAAAAATTTCAATGTTCTGACATAAACTGTGTCTGAATCTGCAAAAGAAATAATTGAAGAGTCGCAGTTGTAATGCTTGTGGTTAAAGGCCTGTTTGGTTATAATTGGCCAAGGGTTAAACAACCATAACAACAACAACAACAACAACAACAACAACTGCAAGACACAGAGTGAACCAATGGGAGAGCTTGTATTTGTTCACTTGACCTGCAAGAAATATCAGCTAAATCTTCATGCACATCTTTAAAAAAGAAGGAAGAACATGACTATTGTAAGTTTCAGACATACCATCTCTGCAACGAAAGATAAGATGTAAAACTGGGCAAGTTAACCAAATCTAGAATGTCTTTGAAAATAAATCTACAGGGTAAGGTCTATCTTGGAGTACAGGGTAAGATCTAACTTGGATTACAAGACAAGACCTAACTTGGAGTACAGGGCAAGGTCTAACTTGGTGTAAGGCCAAGGATACAGGCATGGCTGTGTGGTTAGGAAGTCTGTTTTGCAAGTACATCTTTTCAGGTTCCTTCTAACCCTGCAGAAAATGTTTTCTGTTTTGAGTTGATTAAAGTCTTCTTAATGAGATTTAGTAAATGACAACTGTACTGAATCCTGTCGAGACCCAATGTTGCTTTTGAACAGTGGATTTAATCCATTGCCCAGTTTAACATCATTGCCTGTCCCTTTGGCCTTTGGTTCTTTTAGGTCATTCCAATCTGTTGCTAGTAATTGGACCCTATTTCTTGATTTGGTGATAACTTACTTCTTTCTATCCTTCCATATGTTCTAGAGGTCCCTAAAAAAGGGTTAATGAGTCCCACTTTTCTTGCTCTCATTTATAAAAAATATAAGAATTTACATGATGTATGAAACATTTATGACATTTTCTAGGGGTCTGTTAGTATTTTGGCTAAGGTTGAGACTTGGGATTCCAAATCTGTCGGAAGGAGGACATTGGAGGAGAAAGGGAAGGAAATTTTAATGTCATGCAAGGGTTGTATTCTGTCGGTAGACACACACACACACCCACAATGAACCAGCAGGAAAGCTTGTACTGGGTTGCTTGACCTTCTAGAAATAGCAGCTAAATCTCCATATATGTCTTTAAAAAAAAAACAAAGACATGAATACTGTAGTTGAAAACATACTATGTCAGACACACATACGAGGGGGTACTGAAAAGTTCCAGGCTTTAAGGTACCACGAAAGGCCTGGCTGGAGGCCCAACCTTCCAAGTTTTTTTACAGGGCTTAGAAAAACTGAACGACCACTGCAATAAGTGTGTGAATCTGAGAGAGGAATATGTCAAAATAAAATCATAATTAACTGATCCTCCTGAATTTTCTTTTACCCAAAGCCAGGAACTTTTCAACACCCCTTCATGTCACCCTTATAACCGCAGTCAACCTAGATAAAAATATCATAAGGTGAGCCCACCCCCCACCTCACTCTTTGCTTCAATTCCACCTTGGAAATATCTAAACTTGACCTTAAATTCATGAAATAACTGTATGTAGGTCATGGTATGTAGGGCTTTTCACTGCCTTTCCCATTTAAGAAAAGAAGGGTGTTGTTTATCTATTAATTTCATATCATTTCATATTAAGCCTATCTCTTATTTCTTATCTTTTATCAGTCTGTCTTTCTGTTTGGTTGTCTCTGATGGTCGTCTCATGTTTCTATATTTTATTCACCAAGGAACAAAACTTGCATTATTATTTTATTTATTTGGATTCAAGTAAATCTCTGCTTCTCCTTTCCTCTTTCTATTGTTTTTCCTTTTCTCTCCTTTTTCTTAATTCCACACTGATACATAAATACATTTGCTTAATAAAGTCTCTTGACTCCGTCTGTCACGAATGACCATGGGTGCACCTAAGAGGTTCCCCTCGGGGGTACAAGTCTGGGCAGAAAGTTGCCTCACCAGCGAACACACAACCTAGGGTTGTTATTATGGAAGACCAGCGGTCGCCCACGCATACCAGCTTTTCCCTCTCCAAGCCACTGATGTTATCCAAGGGAAAAGCAAAGGGGTCGATACAGCTTGACACCAGTGATGTCGCAAATCATTTCTACAGCTGAGTGAACTGGAGTGAACCGTCTACCAAATCCACTCACAAAGCTATTGTCAGCCCGAGGTTATAGTAGAAGACACTTGCCCAAGGTGCCACGCAGTGGGACTGAGCCCAGAACCATGCGATTTGTAAGCAAGCTACTTACCACACAGCCACTCCTACACCTATATATAATATATGTATATATATATATATATATATTTCTGTATAGACTGTTTCAAGTGGTGTACAAATTTTTTATGTAAAAGGAGGTTGTTAGAATTTTCAATAATTGTTTATTTAGTGCTTTCATCTCATTTCAGAGAATCATCAGGAATGTATGTATGTATGTACGTCTGTGTGTGTATTGGAATGCTATTTATTATTCTATTATGTTGTCTAGTGTCTAGTGAGCCTTGGTTGTTAATTTTTCATTGGTTGTACACCATATTAGGCAGGGCTATGGTGTTAAGACAAGAATGACCGCGCTAACATATATTTATGTTTTTGTATATTTGTTTTAACCCAGAAATTTACTTTTTCTTTGTATACAAATATTGGACTTAATGGAACTGACATTCATGAGATAAGAAATGGAAAAGTTAAAAGTCTTCTGTAATGCAATATGTAAGATTATTTATGAAAGTAATTCATAGTTTATTGAAGAGAGAATAAGTAGAAAGGGTGAGATTGCTGCATATTGAGTAGTGTGTACATGGTCTGGCCTTACAAAACAAGGCCAGTCCCTTGTGTCGAACATAAGGAAAAGTAGGTGAGAGACCATCTCATGGAGTAAGGTGACATGACTTTGTGTGGACTACTGGACTGTTCTGGTCTAGGATTCAATTCACCGGTTTTTATGATCCTAGAGAGATTTCCTAGAAGGTTTAAGTAGACTATTTAAGAAGGGGGTTCCAGCTCATTTGGTTACACACCAGCCAGCCTGACTGGCTGAACCATGTTCATGTAGGCATTCATGCCATTTATGGTGACACAATTTTTCATAACTGACATTGCCTTTTATGCCAGAATGCTAGGCTGTGGTCCTGGGCTGAGAAACCACAGTGCAAAAGTTCAAAACTCAACAGAAACCTTACTACAAGTGGAATCATCTACTGTGGGCCTAAATGTAGCTCAGTTCTTCATCTGCATATTTGAAGACATTAGTGGCACTGGACAGGCACGGTGGTCATAATTGATATAGATGAAGAGGTCAGCCTGTATTCTTTAACCCTCAGGATTCTTTTGAAATGATTTTTCTTACAGAATATGGAGTCTTTCTTTGTTATATCTCCAGCACAAGACTAGCTTTCTAGCATACATAGATCATTGTGATATCGTTCTTACACCCATCTTGGTTAACCAGAACTTCATTAGCAAGACAAGTGGAACTTATTTCTGCAGATAATGTCCAGATGAGCACAGCTCGTGCTCTCAACATTGTGGCTGTCTCCTCCTAAAACAAAATGGGGAATAGGCCTGGGTATATAAAAAAAAATCCCCTTTTAGTCTTTCTTTCTCTCTCTCCCTCTCATACACACGCACACAAATATACACAAACACACACTATCATCATCATCATCATCATCACCCTCATAGTTTCCTTCCGCAATTTCATGTATCTCCTGCCACCTCACCCCACCCATCTTAGCAATTAATTCCCCGTTAACTCGTTTTTGCACCATTTAATTGCAATAAATCCACCACAGAGAGACAGAATAATCACATATTTTCATTAACCTACGCTAAGTGTCTCATTGTGTCATTAGTGTGGGTCATTAAAGTAGGGGAGGAGGAGGAAGAAGAAGAAGAAGGCAGGGGAGGAGGAAGAGAAGGAAGAGGAAGGAGGAAGATGAGGAGGTGAAGAAGAAGAAGGCAGGGGAAGAGGAGGAGAGCAGCTTGATAAATTGGTAGTTTTGGTGTTTTATAGGTATATGGTGGAGGGGGTGGGGTGGCTGGCCAGTGGTGGTCATTGTAGCTGCGGTAGGGGTGACAATGGGAGAAAGTGTAGTTGTGGTGGGAGATATGGTGGAGGTGGTGGTCATGGTTGTGCTTGCAGTGATGATGCTGGTGGTGGTGATCTGCTGCTGGTGGGCAGTAGTAATAGTAGTAGTAGTAGTAGTAGTAGTAGTAGTAGTAGTAGTAGTAGTAGTAGTAGTAGTAGTAGTAGTGATGGAAGGGGGTGATGGAGGGGGAGTCATCATGGAGAGTGGTGTTTGTTGTTATGGTCATCTTCATTGTTGTCATTGTTATCGTCTTTGTGATAGCGGTGGTCATGGTGAGGTTGTCCTCATCATGGTGATGATAGTAGTAGTGGTAGTGGTGGCAATGGTCGTGGTGGTAGTGGTGGTGGTAGCAGTAGTGGTGGAGGCAGTGGTGGCGGTGACAGTAGTTGGGTGTTGTCGTTGTGGAGGTATTTATGATGGCGGTGTTAGTGGTGCTGGTGGTGTTGGTGGTGGCTGTAGAGTTTGTGATGGCAGTAATTGTCAGAGAAAATTCTTTGGATAGAACACAGACTTGGTCTTGTTAGAGAAAAATTCTTTAATCAATTAGAATTCGAAATGTCTATAGGATTAGTTCATTATTTTTTTCTCTTATAATTAAGATCAGTTTATTAAAAGCTCACCTTATCTATAATCTATGATGCATTTGTGTATGTGTATGCTTGTTGCACATATACATGTAAGCGTGTGTGTGTGTATGTATGGTGAGAAGCTCTTAGTGAATGGTGTCTGTATCAAAATATAATGATATCTTTTGGTCTATTGTTTCTTATACTGTTTTAGCCATCATCTCTGTGACCTTGCCAATGTCTCTGTTGTCTTATTGTGTTTTGTTGGATCTTCTATAGCTTTTGATGTTGCATCTATGGCCTTGCCTGTGCATCTATAGTATTTCTGTGCATTTACACCTTTGCTTATGCATCTATAGCTTTGTGCCCCTACAGCCTTTCTGGTGCACCTGTAGTCTTACTTGTGCTTCTGTGGCGTTCATATTGCACTGCCTGTTCTAGGATTTTTTTTTTCACCTACAGCCTTTCTTGCATACCTCTAGCCTTTGTGGTGCACCTGCAACTTTCCTTGTGCACCTGCAACTTTGCTGCTACATCTATGGTCTTCCTCATGCTCCTGTGGCTTTCTTGGTGCACTGCTTGTTCTAAGATGTCACGTCTGTATCTACTGTATACTCTGAAGTCCATGTTTTGGCTTGTTTATCATCGTTTGTTGAGATGATGGACGAGACATGAAACTAACCAATAACACATCAAGATATCACATAAATGGGTGATGCAGAATATCAGCAAGTATCGCAGCTAGATATCACATAGATATAATTTGTGACAACCACCATTAATTTAATTCAGTTTGTGTGAATCTAATTCTCATTTGTCTAAAAAATGTCGTTAATCTATGCAATAATATTCTTCTACCTGCAGACTCCAACACCTATTAAGATGACAAAAGCAGCTGTCCTCAGAGAAGGAAAAGTTCATTTAAATGAAGAAGAAGCAGAACTAAAATGGTAAATTCAGAAATTTTTAAAAAGTCAATAGAAATAAAGAATACATCAACCTATTTCCAAAATCATTTTCTCCATAACAAAATACAGTGAATGGCTTTCTTACACATTCAAATATGCCTCAAGCAGATTTGAACTTGTAATAACATTGTGTTTATGCACATCACTGCTTGGCGTTGTCACCCTATATTTTATTTATGGTGAGCCACTGAATTGCACAACCAATCATTGAACAATGGTAAGAATATCATAAGAGATTGACCTGTCTCTCATGTCAGTTTGCAGCACTTCCCTTTCTGGTGTCTGTAGCTGAAGAGGAGATAATCACTTTGAAATGTATGCGTCCAACAGTCTAATTTCGGGGACACTGTGGACTGCCTTGTTGTATTTACACCTATTTGTCTATAGTGGGAAATTTTCTCCATGACAAATTACTGAGAATGGTTTTCTCATGGGGTCAAATAGGCCTCAAGCATATCTGAACTGCTAACAAGCTTGTATTTATACGTTAAGTCTGAATACAAGTTAGTGCGGTCACTGCTGGAACACCCTTCATCATAAGTCTGAAGCTAAGCAACCACAACAACAACAACACTAATAACAACAACAAAAATAACAACACTAATAACAACAACAATAACAATGACAAAGCACTAATCTCCACTGAACTGATTCCTCCCTCATTTAATTGACTTCGTTTATCAAATTAATAAATGAGATCAGTAATGAATTGTTTGCGTAATTGTTCATTTTCACATCCACTGATTAGTAAATCCAACATTTTTTATTATGTAATGTATTGTTGTATTGGTGTAGGCATGGTTGTGTGATTGCGAAGTCTTCTTCCTAACCACATGGTCTCAGGTTCAGTCCCACTGAGTGACACCTTGGACAACTGTCTTCCATTGTAGCCCCAAGATATCCAAAAGCCTTCTGAGTGAATTTGACATACAGAAACTGCTATAAGTCTAACATATGTGAGTGCATATGTGTGTGTGTGCATATATATATATTATCATTATCATCATCATCGTTTAACGTCCATTTTCCATGCTGGCATGGGTTGGACGGTTTGACTGAAGTCTGGAGAGCCAACGGCTGCACCAGGCTCCAATTTGATCTGGCAAAGTTTCTACAGATGGATGCCCTTCCTAATGCCAACCACTCCGAGAGTGTAGTGGGTGCTTTTACATGCCACCGGCACGAGGGCCAGTCAGGCGGTACTAGCAACGACCACATCCTTTTCTATTCTAGGCACAAGGCCTGAAATTTTTGGGGAGGATCCAGTCGATTAAATTGACGCCAGTACACAACTGGTACTTAATTTATCGACCCCGAAAGGATGAAAGGCAAAGTCGACCTCTGTGGAATTTGAACTCAGAGTGTAAAGACAGACAAAATACTGCTAAGACTTTTGCCCAGCATGCTAACAATTCTGCCAGCTTACTGCCTTATAATATGATATAATATGATATCGTATAATAAAATATGATGTATTATGTGTTTAGCTTTTGTTAATAACCTTGAAGCTTAACATGCTTTAAAGATATAACATTGCATTAATAAAAGGCTTAAATTTAAAATAACACATCAAGTATTTGGTGAACCATCAAAGCACCCCATCTTTATGGAACGCTTCAAAATGGTGGGTGGAGGAGGGTAGCAGAATACCATAGTAGAATACCTGTCTGCTGAGGTACCATAAATATTCTGAGAAACTAAATGCAATATTTTGTGAAAGTGGAAGTGTTTGGTTATACTAGTAAAAATATTTATAGCTTAAGTTAACAGATGAAAGCGGCTGTCGGTTTGTGGTATAATCATTAGCATGTTTCTTCCAGACTATGATAGATATATAGATACCAGATTGGAGTCTCTCATCTATTCTTTTTCTGTCCCAGTGTATTTGATGATATATGTGAATGTATATGATTTTATGTGTGTGTAGACCACATCTGTATATAATATGATTGTGTGTGTAGCTGTCTAAAGATCCATGAGTCAGAGCAAAACTGGCACTCATATATTGGTGTACATAATTGTTAAGACTGTTCTTTTCAACCTTTACTCAACTTCTAGTTAGAAGCCAATTGTTAAAATGGCAGTTTTGAGAACATTTTTTTAATAATGATAATAATAATAATAATAATAATAATAATAATAATAATAATAATAATGATGGATTCAAATTTTGCTATAAGGCCTGAAATTTTGGGGATGGGGGGGGGGGGCTAGTCGATTACATCGAGCCTGGTGTTTCACTGGTACTTAACTTATTGACCCCGAAAAGATGGAGGGCAAAGCTGATCTTGGTGGAATAATAATAACAATAATAATAATAATAATAATAATAATAATAATAATAATAATAATAATGATTTCATTTATTTGCCACAAGAGCGAAGAGACAGTACAGCAACAGACGAATCAGAAATATTCTAATTTCTGGTTTGTCTGTCGCTGTACTGTCCTTTTTACATTCTGCCAAAAAATTTAGCAGTGGAATCGTTGTTAATATTTGATCTTTGTTGATGATATGAATATGCTTAAATATCTAACTTGTCCTTTATGCATGAAGTCTATGTGGTCATCTGATGAGAATGGTTTTCTTTGTAATGATGTAATGCTTTCATTGATCAATTAAAGGAGTCACTCGAAACAGCTGTAATGTATTGAAACTTATACATCTTTGTTACTCATTTATATTTTACTCACCTACCCTGAAATCTGCACTTTGGAATTATTTGGAAAGTATCTTTATATAAAGTACTTGTTTGAACAAACAAGAGTGGATTTATTCACTAAGTTGGATCATGCTATCTGCATACACTGCATGAATATCGGGTGGAAAAAATTCTATGTAGAGTTTGATAATCATCTGATATTGTCTGAGTGTGTAAATAAGCTCATCCTAACAAGGGACCTAATTCAACTGAATCTAAATTATATTTCTGTTGGTACTGTTACTGTAGATCTCTCTCTCAGAGATTTAAAAACAAGTTGTTTTTCTCTATATGAGATCAGTGACTGTGTGTCACTTAAAGAATATATATATGAAGATAGCTTCCGTCACTAGCTTGTGGTTAACTCACACTGATGACTGATAACATCCAGAAACCTAGGTCTGTGAGTATCACATAAGGCTAGAGATGGGAGCGATGAGCTCCCTTGCAAATGCTATAAGGACACAGACTGTATTAATATCAATACAGTATTGTATCTTGTGTGTGTGTGTAAATATATAAATATATATAAAAGTAAATATATGCATTTATTCATTTGTATGTTTGTTTTCAAGGCTTGAGGAACTGGAAAAAGGAGGAAAAGAAGACAGGCAGTTTGTGAAATGGCAGAGCACAATGAAAGAACAAGATATGAAACAGTCAATGCTAGAATTGGAGAAGCTACGATTAAAATCGAAAATTATTCGAGAAGATGCCATTCTAGCAAAAGAGAAACTACAGGAGGAGAATCGACGTACAGTGCTGCAATTGAAACAAGAAGTAAGATTCTTCACCTCATATTAATCTCATATGAGATTCTTCAACCTAATGCCCTTCAGACAAATGCCCTTCAGCCTAATGCCCTTCAGACAAAGGACATTAAGTTGAGGAAATCAGTAGAGTTGGAATACCTTACCATCTTTAGTTAATTCTCTTTATGTTTGGAATTCAAATCCTGCCATGGTTCACTTCACCTTTCAACCTTCTAGGATCAATAAAACAGGATATAAGTTAACCTTGGCAAAGCTGGGTGGTTAAGGATTTTGATTTACAAGCACATCTTTGTGTTTGATCTCACTGCCTGATACCTTGAGCAAGTACCTTCATCTATTGCCTTAGATTGGTCAATAATTTGTAAATGACATTCAGATGGAAGAAGTTGTTAGCTTCAGATATCTACGTGACCTGATCAGCAGTGGAGCAGGGCTCTCTAAAAGCATAGTAACCGGAATAAGAACGGGCTAGAAGAAGTTCAGGGAGCTATTATCTCAGCTGGAATTAAAGGGTTTCCCTCAAAGAGTGAAAGGAAGATTGTATGTTACTTACATACAAAGTGAGATCCTATGTGGTAGTGAGACATGAACATTAAACCCTGAAGATTTGTGAAGGCTACGAACAAACAAAGCAAACCCACTTTATTTGATGTGTAATGTTAGTGTACATGAATGATGAAGTACAAATGAGCTGAGTAAAAAAGACTGTGTATAAGGGGAAACAGATGCAGCATGCAAGAGAGATTAGAAGATTACATTAGTATGGTTATGGAATATATATGGATGATGACGGCTGTATAAAGAAGTGTGGGATGCTTAGAGTAAATTTAACTTATAATTGGAGAAAACCCTCAAAGACATTGGATAAAGTGGTAAAGACTGACCTCCAGATGCTGGGCCTCATGGAGAAGATGCCAAGAGACCACAGCGATTGAATACATACAGTGTTTCAGAGAGCTATAGAATCTGTTGCTGGTGCATGTACCCAAGTATGTCTCTGTGTGTGCAGATGCATGTGTGAGTGTATATGTGCCTCATGCCAAAATTTGAAACCACTATTATTATTATTATTAGTAGTAGTAGTAGTAGTAGTAGTAGTAGTAATAGCAGCAGCAGCAGCAGTAGTAGTGGTAGTAGTAGTAGTAGTAGTAGTAGTAGTAGTAGTAGTAGTAGTAGTAGTAGTAAGGTGACAAACTGGCACAATCGATGGTATGTCAGATAAAATGTTTAGTGGCATTTCACCCGTCTACATTCTGAGTTCCAATTCCACTGAGGTTGACCTTTACCTTTCGTCCTTTCAGGGTCAATAAAATAAGTACCAGTTACATACTGGGCTCGATGTAATTAACTAGCTCCTTCCCAAAAAATTCAAATCTTGTACCTGCAACTGAAACAATTATTATTATTATTATTATTATTATTATTAATATTATTATTATTATTATTATTATTATTATTATTATTATTATTATTATTAATATTATTATTATTATTATTATTATTATTATTATTATTATTATTATTATTATCATTATTATTATTATTATTATTATCATTATTATTAGTATAATAATTTTATTGTTATTGTTATTTGCTATTTTTGTTATTTATTTTCCAGACAGAGGAGATGCTGCAAGACTATCTTCAACAACAGCTTGAAGAAGAACAACAATCAAAGTAAGTATGATCTGGTAGGTGCATTCCCAGACATGTAGGGGTCTTGTAGCAGCCAATGCCTAAATTAGTTGGCAGGTAAACTTCCAATCAATGTATATATAAGCACACACATACACAAACACAGAAAACAGGTGTACTATTCAATGCTTTATGAACATGCACGCATTTCATCAAAATGCTATAATAGTTACATAACATTTGTAATAGTTACATAACATGATGTAATCTTGCATTTCATCTCATCAGTGTTCTGCAATATCATCATCATCATTATCGTTTAACGTCCATTTTCCATGCTGGCATGGGTTGGACGGTTCGACTGGGGTTTGGGAAGCCAGGAGGCTACACCAGGCCCCAATCTGATCTGGCAGTGTTTCTACAGCTGGATGCCCTTCCAAACGCCAACCACTGCGAGAGTGTAGTGCGTGCTTTTTACATGCCACCGGCACGGGTCAGAGGGGGCTGGCATTGACCACGATTGGATGGTGCTTTTTATGGGGGGTCACAACTACAATTTCCATTTGATTTGATTTTGATGTTGATGTACTTGACTCAAATATATATATATAGAGAGAGATAGATAGACAGATAGATAAATAGATATATACACACACACATTGTTTTTTACTTGTTTCATTTGACTGTAACCATGCTGTAGCACTACCTTTAGTCGAACAAATCAACTCCAGAACTTATTCTTTATAAGCTTGGTACTTATTCTATCGGTCTCTTAGCGGTTCAGCAAAAGAGACCGATAGAATAAGTACTAGGCTTACAAAGAATAAGTCCTGGGGTCGATTTGCTCAACAAAAGGCGGTGCTCCAGCATGTCCACAGTCAAATGACTGAAACAAGTAAAAGAGTGTATGTATATATATATATATATATATATATATATATATATATAGAGAGAGAGAGAGAGAGAGAGAGAGAGAGAGAAAGAGAAAGAGGGAGGGAGCAAGAGTGAGATAAACAAATGCTTTCATAGTATCATGATATATTGCAGGAAGGTTGTTCAAGAGATTGCAGAAGGTCAAAAAATGGCAAAAGATGCCAAGAAAAAAGTGCATGAACAGAAGAAGAAGATAGGTAAGTTTAGCTTTCTTTTATCTCTACATCTGTTTTATTATTTGGGTATACATACTTATATACATACATACATATATGTCTATATACATATACATATATGTATATGTATATGTATTTATACATATATACATACATATATATCTTTAAAGCACTCTGTTAAATGAATTTGGTTAACGATATATCAAAGTAATCAAATATCAATAAATGGGAGTAGAATAAACATCCGTGGTAATTCTTCATAAATGACAAGTAAATCCAAATATTGCTCAGAAGAATTTTAAGAAATTTCAGATATATTAATTTGACTGGTACTTCATACCTTTTCCTGTATCTAAAGATGCTGGCATAAGAGAAATGATCATCAATAATGTATGGTGTAATCACCAATTAAAGGTGCGATTTCCTCCATTCTTATTGTTGTTATATAAAATATTGGTTCCAGTGTGAAGTGATGAAGCTGTTGTAAACGATATATTAACAGTAATATTTCTAACTCCATTTTTTCAATAGTTTTATTATATTTTTGGGTGATTTGTGGATTTTCAGTTTATTGAAGTAGGAGCTACAGAAGGAAGCCTCCATTATTCCACTTCCAGAGAGCTGCTTCCCACAGAAGTGTTTCATGAGCTAGAAGCCTGGATTCATCATCATCATCATCATCATCATCATCATCATCGTTTAACATCTGTTTTCCATGCTGGCATGGGTTGGACGGTTCAAATGGGCTCTGGGAAGCTGCACCAGGCCCCAATCTGATCTGGCAGTGTTTCTACAGTTGGATGCCCTTTCTAATGCCAACCACTGCGAGAGTGTAGTGGGTGCTTTGTACATGCCATCGGCACAGGGGCCAGAGGAGCTGGCATCGACCACAATCAAATGGTGCTTTTTACATGCCACCCGCACGGAAGCCAGTCAAAGCAGCACTGGCATCGGCCACATTCAGACGGTGCTTTTTAAGTGCTATGGCACGGGGGGTCACAACTACAATTTCCATTTGATTTGATTTTGATGTTGATGTTGATGTACTTGACTCAATAGGTCTTCTCAAGCACCGCATGTTGCCCTACATGTTTTTATATGTTTGTAGTAATCATCAAATTTCAAAATGTATTCAACTGACAGTTGAGTTCTTGAAAACTGTAGCATACATGTCTATGGATGTGTGTTTGAAATACTCACTTTGCAGCTAAGAGATTTCAGCTTTGACTCTGCTGAGCCCCTCTGAGTAGGTACTTCTCCTGTAGTTTTGAGAGGACCCCTACCTTGTGAAGAAATGTGGGAGACACTGTGCATAAGCTTGTCTTTTATATACGTGTGTATGCATGCATGTATGTGTGAATATGTGTGTATGTATGCATGTGTGTGTGTGTATGTATAAAGGCGTGTCTTTATATTGGCACTGCATCAGGAATGATGCAGGAATTTGTTTACGTCAGTTTTGTTAGCAGCTCAACGAAGGAGAGACATTCAATAAGATAAGCACCAGACTTAAAAATAGTAAGTATCGAAGTTGATGGGGATGGACTAAAATCCTTCAGAGCATTGCCCCAGCTTGGTTGCAGTCCAGTGACTGGAACAAGATAATGAGTGAAAGAATATTTCAGTGTGTGTGTGTGTGTGTGTGTGTGAATTTATAATCAATATTTATATACATAAACCCACACACACATGTGTATGTATACATATATATACATACATATATACACACGTACATATACCTATATATATATCTGCATATAAGCGTGTGTGTATGCACATAAATATATATATATATACACACACGTGTGTATGTGTGTGATTGTGAATGTATTTGTGTATTCAAAAGCTTTAACCTGTTGCCACTCCCAAGTTTCCATTTCCTTGGACGTTCTTTGAGGTGAAAGGTATGAGGTTATGTCAGTCACCTCAATTTACATCTAAGGAATTTATTATTCAGAACAGCAATAATATGAAGTCTTAGCTGTGTACAATTGAAAAAAATAAAATATACATACATATATATTGTGCATGTATATACACATATATATGTCATTTTTTCTGTGTGTCTTTATAGGTGTTAATGTTTGTTATTTTGTGTAGGTGTGTGTTTGTTAGCATGACTATGTGTGCGTAAGTGTATTAATAATATAGAAAACAGCTAAGATTTTCATATAAGCTATGTTTTTAACAATTTATGAGGCATATACAAAAGAGCAAGAATCCAAACAATAACATATTTATTCATTTTCAATTCATTCTGGCTGATTCGAATGTGAATATAGAAATTGTGGTTGTTTTTCATCATCAGAGAAAATCATTGCTCTTTTGACAATGTGCATTCATAACACACGCTTGCAATTCATTGATGCAAGGGGACTTTGAGACATCACAGTGTTTGCATGTTTCCACCCCATTGTAGGTCTTTTCAGTCAAATTACTCCACTGGTCTGATGAGTGGAAGCATGTGGCTTGATGGGTAGGGTATTCAGTGGGACTGAACCTGGAACCATGTGATTGGGAAGCAAACTTCTTACTACACAGCCATGCCTGCACCTATATTTGTTTATTTTCAATACCTTATGGCAGATTTAAACATGAATACCTGATCACTATTATTTTCATTATTGAAGAAATCTCCTCCTTTTAAATGAGGCATGACCTAGTGATTATAGGGTGTTTCACTTACAATTGCCAGATCATGGGTTCAATTCCCAGATGGGGCAGCACGTTGTGCTCTTGAGCAAAACACTTCATTTCACATTGCCCCAGTCCACTCAGCTGTAAATAAATAACCCCTGTGACAGACTAGCTTTCTGATCAGTGGGGGAAACGTTGGCCTACTCGCCCAGCCAGCGGAGTAGCATCATTTGAAAGCTAAAACAATGCAAAGTGCATTGTGACCAGCAGTATGTAACAACATCCAATAGTTTGGTCAGTTATGTGATCACATCATATTCATAATACAGGATTCACTGGCATAAGGGAACTTTGAGATATCCCAGTGTTTCGCCCTGATTGTATGTCTCCTCAGTCAAAGCTATCCCACCACACTGATGAAGCTAACAAGAGTTATAGCTCTTGCTTATAGAAATCAGCAAACATTGACTGATTAGAAAATTACTATATGTAAATCTCACATCGAGAGATATTCAGCACCTCTGAATAAACAGTTGAGGACGAATGTTGCTGTAATTTAGCCCCAGAAGACATCGTCTCCAGCTGGCTGTATTACACGATCTGTGTCCTTACATTTTCGAACAAGGGAATCTAACACCCCCACTCAGCTCAAAACAATATCTGTGTATCACAATTTCTGGGTGATTTCCCTTCATCAGCACAGAAATCGCGATACACAGCTGAGTGGTCTGGAGTAACATGGAATAAAGTGTCTTGCTCAAGGACCCAATGCATCACCATGAATTGAACTCACAACCTTATGATCATAAGCTGATTACACTAACCACTAAGCTATGTGCTTTCACTTTCACCCTAACCACCACCACCACCACTACTACAATCGCCCACCATCACCTCCACCTTCACCACATCTGCACCTGCTCCGCCAACACCGCTACCACTAAACATCACCCTCACTCTAATTCTAACCTTAATCCATCGCCATCTCCAGCATCCCTGCCACACCATCACTACTATCACCTCCTCCACCACCATCATCACCTTCACTATCACCATCATCACCTCTTCCACCATCACCATCACATCCACCGTCACCACCACATCATCACCTCCTCCACCACCATCACCTCCTCCACCATCATCTTCATCACCTCCACCACCACCATCACCTTTTCTACCACTACCATCATCACCTCTACCGCCACCATCACCTCCACCATCACCACCTCCACCACTTCATCACCTCCTCCACCATCATCACCTCCACCACCACCATCACCACCTCCACCACTTCATCATCACCTCCACCATCATCATCTCCACCATCACCACCACCTTCATCACCTCCACCATCACCATCGCTGCAGTTTAATCATTGTATTTCATCTTTATTCTTTATTCTGTATTTTGGTTTCTCTTCTTTCTCTTCCTCTCGTCCCTTTGTCTTTTCATCCGTTTTTTAAATTATCTTTCTTTCTTTCTTTCTTTCTTTCTTCTCTGCAGTGCAGGATGTGCAGCGAGGCAAACAAGAGCTGAATGCAGCTGCCCTGGAGAATGCTACAATAGAGATGCAGAAGAGACTTGAGATCATCGATCGCATCCGCGTGTTGACGGCCACACAACAGTGCCACAACACCAAGCTGTTTGACACGACTGAAACTTCTGGATCAGGCTTACTCGGTGAAATGTCACTGGCTGAGGTGAGCCAGTAGTCTTTTTCTTCTTTTCGGGGATCGGGACGGGGATTAGAAAGTGGTGGGTAGGTGGGGGGGATTGGTGGGGGGTTGGTGGGGGGGTGATTGGTGGTGGTGGTGGTAGTGGTGGTGATTAGTGGTGGTGGTGGTGGTGGTGGTGGTGGTGGTGGTGGTGGTGGTGGTGGTGATGAAGATGATAATGATGAGGATAATGAAGATGATGATGATGATGACGATAGTGATGATGACAACAACAATAACGACGATGACAACAATGATGACAACTCGAAATACCATTATCATATGAAATATAATATTAGATTCCAATAAACATTTCACTTTTATTATTGTTATTTCACTTAAAACGTCTCAATAATTCTTGGTTATTTTGAGATATTAAATAAAACACATAGACTGATTGTATTTTTTTTTTTTTTTTTTTTTTTTACGTATTTCTACAAAAAGTTTTTGACATTTCCATCCATATTATATCAAGATCACTCTCAAATCTCTATTCATGGATGATGATGGTAAAATTCTTAAGATGTGTTTCTTTGAAAATATTTCCATGCGACCCTCATCATCTTTTTTAGAATTAAAATTTCTTTGGTTGATTCTGTGGTGAGTTTATATTTTGTTTTTATTTTTATGTCTTTTCATTGTTTGTTTTACCAAGAATGTTCCGCATTCGTTTCTTCTGTAGCTACAAGAGAGATTGGCAGTTATGAGAAGGTGGGAACAAGAGGACCAAGAAAAGAAACGCTATGAGATTTTATTGTCTAAACAGGTGAGCATTTGATTGGGGGAAATAAATTGGTGGTGCTTTGAGTGTTGAGTAATGCTGAGTCATGTTGATTGATTGACTGAGTAAGTTCTTTTAAAGAACTAAATAATACACTTCAGTTCTATATTTAAGAGATGAGGAATTATGTACATTATTTACATTTGACGATATTTGTCTTCATCTTGTTTGTTGTTAACACAACATTTCGGCTGATATACCCTAGAGCCTTCATCAGGTGTCTTGGGGAAATTTCAAACCTGGGTTCTCATTCCTAAGGTATTTTTTTGATGTTATTATTGTTGTTGTTATTATTATTATTATTATTATTATTATTATTATTATTATTATTATTATTCAGGTCACTGCCTGGAATCGAATTCAGAGTCTTGGGGTTAGTAGCCCATGCTCTTAACCACTACACCATATGCCCATAAACATACACACACACACACATATATGCATTTATGTGTGTGCCCATGTGGTGCCACGTAAAAGCACCCAGCACACCCTGTAAAGCAGTTGGTGTCAGGAAGGGCATCCAGCCGTAGAAGCCATACCAAATCAGACTGGAGTCTGGTGTAGCCCCCCATCTTGTCAACTCTAGTCAAACTGTCCAGCCCAGACCAGAATGGACAACAGACATGAAATGATGATGATGATGATTTATATATATATATATATATATATATATATATTTCTACTATTTTCATTCATTTTTAAGACTCTGAGCTGTTCTTTATGGAAATTTAGCTGGCATTATTTTGATTCATTGTATGACCTCATGCCAGGGTCCTTCCTCCCATCACAAACACGAGATGATAAATCTCTATGTATGTCATAGGTGACCAACCCAACAGAGATGGCACTGCAGCAAGATGTTGATGATGACAATAACAATGATAGTGATGACGATGATGATGATGATGACGGTGATGACGATGATGATGATGTTGAAGAGAAGGATAGCTTCAAATTTTGGAATAAGGCTCAGTACTTGACTGGTACTTTATTTCATCCACCCCCAAAAGAACAAAGGGCCAAGTCAACTTCAGCAGTATTTGAACTCAAAATGTAAAGAGTTGAAAGAGATGATCTATTAGCATTTTGTCCAATATGCAAATGATCCTGGCAGCTCACTACCTTCGTACTGAACTTTCTTGCATACAACTTGAATTTTTCAGATCAAAATTGTGGGAGGGTCCTAGTCGATTACATCACCTCCAATGGTATTTATTTCATTGACCACTGAAGGATGAAAGGCAAAGATGACCACAGCAGTATTTCAGCTCAGAATAAGAAGAGCCTGAAGAAATGGCACAAAGCATTTTGTCTGAGTACCATTCTAATGGTTCTGTCACCTTACTGTTTTAATGATTGCAATAATAATCATCATCATCATCATCATCATCATCATTTAACATCTGTTGTCCATGGTGGCATGGGTTGGACAGTTTGACCAGGGGTGGTAAGCTGGAAGGCTGCACCAGACTCAAGTCTGACTGGGCATGGTTTCTACAGCTGGATGCCAACCACTAATAATAATGATAACAACAACGATGGATGATGATGATGATGATGATGATGATGGTGGTGGTGGTGGTGGTAGTGATGATGATGATGATGATTTCTGTTATTTTCAGGCATCACAAGAACTAATTTCAGACACATTAGATGTTATACTGAAACACCGTAATGAAAAATCCCAAATGACATCTCTGAGGTTAGTGCTTCTCTCTCTCTCTCTCTCTCTCTCTCTCTCTCTCTCTCTCTCTCTCTCTCTCTCTCTCTCTCCTCTCTCCCCTCCCCCCTCTCTCTTTCCAAACACACACATGCACATGAGAAGAGGGTGTGTAGGTGTTTATGTATATATACATACATACACACATGAGGGAATACTGAAACTGGGCTTAGCTGCTAGTATATATATATATATATATATATATATATATATATATGTATATATATAGTCATGTATCTGTGAAATAGCAATTATGCTATGCCATTAGCTCACCTGTCTTCAGGTTGTTTCTTTCTGTTCTTCCATTCCTCCACTTCCTGTTTACTGATGCAAAAATCAAAAAGAGATGATGAAAGAATGATTATCAGAGCCCGACATTTTCTTTAAAGACTTCAAGTATGTCCCTGATGTTGTTGTTGTACGAAAATTCTTTGGAATTGCTGTGGTGCCATACTATTTGGTAATCTGTTGTCATGTTGTTTCCTTCCATTCTAATCCTCTGTTCCTTGTTTACAGGCGCCAGAAGCAAAAAGAGGCAATAAAAGAAGATTCCCATTCTAAGATATATGATGATGAAATAAATGTTCTTCAGAGGCTGTTAGAAGAGAAACGGTCTCGAAGACTAAAGTGCATGCAGCCATCTTCAAAGCAAATCAGCAGAAAGATCTCACCTCACAAACAGGTATTTATGTTATGATTATATGACAAGAGAGTTAACAATTTCAGGCCTAAAACCACCAGAGACATGTTACCTTCAAGAAAAATAGGCCCAGCACTGTTACATACATACATACTTTTAGATCCTTGTATTGGATATATAATGTAACAAAGCAGGTGGTGGGGGAGAAAGTATAAACACAATGCCTCACTATGACTATTACACAAGACTCAATGCTCTATATCAGAGGCTCACAGTGAACTGCTTACCAACACAAACTGCTGACGACCTGACAATTATCTATTTAATAGAAATGTCTCAGTTCACTTTTGGTCAGAATCCTTCCACAACATCTCCCCTTAAAACTCCAAGTTTTAATATCTCTTATATTTAAGGTTCAATTGCAGTATTTCCGTTCTTTTCCATTTTCTGGTGTTTGGGTGTTGGTACTTCAAATATGTCATACAATACTTCCATAGGGATTTCATTTCTTGCTTTTGTTTTTTCTGTGAATATTTTTTTTTTTTAGTTGGCTAATATGTCTTTTGTATTCAACATAATTTCCTTTTACCAGGAATATCATTCATTCTTCCAGTTTGTTTAATTATTACACCGTCTTCCCAGCTTTCTTTACCATGTCTACAGGTTTTAAAAAAACTTTGTCACCTAACTTGAAGAATTTTGAAGTATTTTTGTTGTTCACCTTTTCTTTATTTTCACTTGGTATCAGCTTATTAAAGACAGATCTGATCTTTCTCTGCCAGTGACATTCCTGACGGTGTATTTGGATTAAGTGTTACTAGGTACATTCTTAGAAATTGTTGAAGTACAAAATAATCCATTACTGCATGGTGATCACTTATAAGCTTTAAGCTTATAAAATACTATTATTATTATTTACAGGAAAAGTCTGTCATACCGGCCATGACGAAGGGAAATAGCCCTGAAACTCGAGTCGCCTTTATATATATATATTTATATTTATATATTTATATATTTGATCCTTTATATTGAACACTCAATATTTCATCTACATTCAATACTTTCTTTCATGGTGCCATCCATTTTTATTTTATTTTATTTTATATTGTATATTGTATATCATATTATATATTGTATATTCCATATTCTATACCCCACATTAGTTCTGCAGGAATATAAATAAAACATAAAAAACAGACAGTGTTGGAACTCTTTTAAGCAAAATAATATATTCCTCTATACACAATCATACAAAAAAAACCCACCTTTTTTGTATTTATTTTTACTCGCATATATATATATATATATATATATATATATATAGTGATTGAATGGGATCTATTTAAAGACCAAAGCATATCAAAGTGAGGCACACCCTGATGGTTTGACAGTATGACACAGATCACTAGGTAAACGATCCATTCCATTTGTGAAGGGTTCATCAATGAAGGAAAGACCACTGGTGCCTGGTAAGCTGCAAATCCAAGGGTGTGTCAGATCAGGTGGAACTTTCAGCATGGCATCATATAATAATAAAAATACAGACAAATGAATTGCAGGGTCTCGGTACAATGTTTCATTTGGAGATTTTATTATAAGGAGCAAAAAAATTATATATATTATCAGGACTTCTAACTCTGCATAAAATTGGCCATGAACAAAGCAGGATTCTTCAAAATGGAGTCTAGAAACAATTAATGTTTATTATTAGGATTTATAAATTAACATGGTAAAACTTGGACATTCTGGAAACTGCAGTTTTCTTGTAAATTGGAGGGACATATCTGTTGGTTTGAGTGGAATTCTCAATATTATTACATCATCTCCTTTGTTACATCCAGTGAAAATAATAGTCTTGATAACATGTAGCAGGAAGTTCTTAACAATCAGTCTCGTGCCATTGCATCGATGCCACTGATCTAAATTTCACAGCAACATTTCTGGAGATCTCTTGTTTTTTTTCTTTTTTTAACTGAAATCTGTGTGGTAGTTGATTTGAAGGCTCCAATGAATTTGTAAAAAACCCTTCAGGTTAGGGAATTAGTTCTTCTTGATCCACAACACTGTCTATTGATTTGTAGATATTGATTTGTAGGTATTGATTTGTACCTATGTCTATTTCCTGGAAGTGCCTGCAACACACTGCCATTAAGACTGAAACATTTTCTCTCTCATACAACCACTTGTGTTTAATTAATGATGTTGCAAGTTGAGGAATATATTTGATATCAATTCTTCTGCTATCTTAACCACTGCGTTTATAGGGGCTGGGTTCATCGCACTATCAAAGAAGGAAGGAAACATTCCTTTCCCTACTGGTCTCCAAAGTGATGGACACTCCTGCTGGTAAACATTTGGAAGATCATAACTTACATCCAAAGCGATGACGACTTAAGGCAAGTATAGATTTCATTGGCTTTTGTTCCTTTAGGGATCATTGGCAGGATTTGGCAAAAGTCACCTGACAGTAGTGCCAATGCTATTCTTCCCATTTGAGAGCCATTCTCATGCAAGTCTTGGAATGTCTTACCTTTAGGCCTCCAGAACACAATGCGTGCACCATTGTGCATACATCCTAGTCAGTTACTTAGTATCTTTTAAGAACTTGTCCAGTTCCCAAATTCTTAGCAGTATTGCAAACAGGCGTAACATTTGTGCTCAATTCCAAGAGGAATTTGTTGTATGGGACCCAGGAAGGAGCTTGGTGTCAATACTTGAAGAATCAACTGCAATGACTATGTCAACAGACTTTGACAAGCGATGACCTATCAGGAATGGTTTTACGGTTGCACCACAAACATCAAGGAAGGAAATTCCAGCTTCTCATTGCCAAATTCTGTCAAAAGGAGCAGACTAGACTGTTCTTTAGCTATCAGGGAGTTTAGATTCATTGCCATCATCATATTCTTTTAATGTGCTGACATTATATAAGGATTTCATTTCAAAATTTTTGCTGTGAGAATTGTTTCTTTTGGATTTTGTGCTTTCTGTGATGCAGACACTTGAGTGAAGTAAAGCTTGTCACCAGTTTTTACAAGAAACAGTAAGTTGAATGCTGGGATATCTTTATGAATGAACAAGAAAATAACTAATTGCCAGAAAGTCTTGTTGTTGATGCATTATCCTTGCAGGAACTAGGATACTTCATTGCAGCTGTTTTACTGTAGCAGAACAAACTTTGCTGTGTAAGATACTCTGTTGATATTTTTTACAGACATATTTTGGTTTATTTTGCTCCTACTCTTGTCTCTAATGAATAGTCTGTGCTGAGTGATACATTCTCCATCAGAATAAGACTCAATCACTCCTTCTGATGAGAATTAATCTATCTAACCTACATCCGCTGATTCATAGATGATCAGGCTACTGATTGGTTTCCCGAAATTAGTGTTGGAAATGGTTTGATAATTTGCATCACAGAACTCTGATAGCTTTGATCCCTTCTTGAGATGGTTCGCCTGAGTGTCCTCTATTAAGCCTCTTTATATTAAAGCATCTGCTGGACCATTTTCGTACTAGCTAACCTTTTAAATCTATTCCTTCAGCATATGAACACAGCATTCAAAATACTGGCAAAATACTGCCTGGGATTATACTTAATGACCAATATCTTCACAGAGGTACAGACCAACCTCCATACCCTCTGGAAGATGTGAACTTTATTCTCCTCTCTGTATTCTTCTATCTACTATTTTATTCCTTTATAAACTGAATCTTTCATATATACTCACCTTGTTTCTGATGACTGAATACCCAGTGTACAGACATGCTAGCCTATCACTTGGGATAATCCAGAAGTAGCTGTAAGACATCCAATAACTAATTAATTAATTAACTAGTTAATTAATTACTTCAAATTCACCTTACTCTAATTAAATATTCTAAATGGCCTGAGATACTCGTCCTACCTTGATTTTTGTTGTCCTTTTTTCCTCTAACACACACACATATATATATATATATATACATACCGATCATGTCTGATAATTAAGTTTAGTAAGTATCCAATGAAGATACCATTTCTCTCTATTTCAACCATGCATGATTTTATACAAGGCTTGTGTAATTTTTCACACATAACTCTAAATGTGATTTGAAGTAGAATGCTACAGAAGCAAAGGTAATGAATATTAAACTTATGTTATAACTGATATCTTTGTCTTTATCTGATATATATATATATATATATATATATATACACATATATATGAGGTCTGATCAATAAGTATCCAGACTGTTGCCATAGTAACAAAGCTAAAGCATGCAGAGTAAAGCTGCTTGGTAAAGATTAACCTTGAACTCTGCTGTGCATGCGTACTAAGTTTTAATGTTCTAGCTCACTTCTGCTGTTTACAGCAGTGCTTGGAAGGAAGGTGTGCAGCATGTGATCATCGCATTGACCACGACAGAGAAAGTTATCATGGCAATACTTGCTCAGAGACCTACACAAAGTTGCAGAAAGTGTATGGGAGTGTATGAGCTGCACACCAGTGTATGAGTGGTCAGACGTTTCGAAGATGGCCAAGAAAATGTTAATATTGACAAACATTCTGGGAGACACACAACCAGCAGAAGTGAAAAAAACATCACAGATTGCATGCTACTGAGGAGGGGAAATTGTCGAATTACCATCTGTGAGTTATCAGAGGATGTGCAGATTAGTTACGGTTCAGTTCAATCCATTATCACTGAAGATTTGAACATGAGATGTGTGTCTGCTAAGCTTCCACCAAAACTGTTTTCAGCTGACCAAAAAGATACTCAGGTTTTGGTTGCATAAAATCTCCTAATTATAATTATATATGTGTATATATATATATATATATATATATATATATATATATATGTATATATATATATGTATATATACACACATATATATACATATATATAATTCTACACACACACACACACACACACACACATACCTGTAAGCATAATATGTATATTTATTATGTATGTTTTACCTCGTCTCTTTTCAAAGACTGGAAAATATATGGAACAGGAAGACTCATGCAAAGAGAAAGTAATCAAAGATATCCATGTGACATTTTATCCCACTGCTAGAGAACAGTCTCGTTAACGAAGAAAATTGTGGATAATTAGAGAAATAAATCTATTCTGTTGGGTTTAATTTTCGTTTCCTGATTTCTGAAACCTAGGCATTTCTTCAAAGCTTATAGAGAATATGTGTGTAAGCATGTATGAATGTGTGTGTGTATGGGTTTGTCTCTGTGTGCATGCATGTGTGTGTGTATGTATATATATATATGTGTGTTGCATAAGTATAAGGGTAAAAAATTAAAATAATTTATTACAAGTCGTTCACATGCTTAATAAAAGTCATAAGACATAAAATATTTTATATAAGAGTGTATAGAGATGAGTTACAGCTACCAAATTAATTTATTTGGTTGTTAATACCAAAGCTCGAGTATAGGGTTAACTAATTTTTTATTCACTCTAGTGCCTATTAGCAGCATACGTTAAGAATTCCTTTTTTCATGGTTTGGGTTTAACTGCCCTATTTAGCATGTAAGAAGTCCTGTCAAGAGTCTTCTCTCCATGTATAAACCTTTATACACTCATATGTGTGTGTGTATATATATATAGCAAGAAATTGAGGTTATGAGAGGTAATGGTGTCAAAAAGACCCAAAGGTGTCAGGTAATGCTGAGTAAGCGCTATGGACAGACTATAATTAAGCTCCAGGTTCGGTGATTATGTGAATGAGGAGTCCAGCATGGGCCATATGTCAGCATGCGTATATATAAAAAATTAACAGAATGAGATAAAAATCTAAGGCTGTGAAAGATATCAGAACATTTATAAAGAGAAGGTCTTACAGCTGTTTCCAGGATATTTTATATATCCCTTCATCGGAGACAGTGTGAGAAAATGGTTAAGCAATAGCTCTGGGGTCAATTTGCTCGACTAAAGGCGGTGCTCCAGCATGGCCACAAGCAAATGACTGAAACAAGTAAAGGAGTATATATATATATATATATATATATATATATATATATATATATATATATATATATATATATATATATATATATATATATATATATATAGCTATTAGCATCTCACACGTGTGTGTGTGTCATTATAAGTATGTGTAGATGCACAGTTATTCATACTCCTGCATACACACATCAACATGCATCAGCATTCATATGATATGCAGGTATATGCATAAGTTCACATGGTTATATGTACATTTGTATGCGTATATACAAGCATATATCTGTTTATACAAACTTGCTTCTCATATAGACACACGTGCACAAGCATGCATGCACATGTGCAAGCTTAGGGTTGCAGGGAAGAGACTCAAATGTCCATATTGATGTGCATGCACTTGCACACTTATGGTGAGGTGCACATCTGCTTACACGAAGTTGTGTTTCATTCATGTGGTGACGGTGGTAGGGGTGGTGGTGGAAGCAGCAGCAGTGGTGGCAGCAGCGGTGGTGGTGGCAGCAGCGGTGGTGGTGGCAGTGATGTTAATAAGTATGATGATACTGATAATGATGATGATGTCGAAACACATGCACACACAGGGAACATTCCTGTACAGAGACTTAAACAAAAGGAGTCGACTGAAACAGATTCAAGCTTCCATGCATACATGCTCATCAGTGCACATGTACATGTAGCACATGCATCATGCACATGCACATTATATCGCTGAAATTCGTATGCATATATATTCATAACTATGCTCAGTGGACACATGTATGTATACACACTAGCATGTCTTCACGTTCCCACTTGTATATATACATACATACATACATACATATATATATATATATATACATATATATATACATATTTACATATATATATATACATATATATATATATACATATACATATATATATATACATATATATATACATCTATATATATATATATACATATATGTATATATATGTGTATATATATGTATATATACATATATATATACATATATATATATATATACATATATACATATATATACATATATATATATGCATACATACATACATATATATATGCATATATATTTATATACATATGTGTGTATATATATATATATATATATATATACATACATACACACACACACACACACACACACACACACACACATATATACATATATTCGTGCATTTGCACACATACAACACCTGCATGCACATTTGTGCATAGAAATATGCACTTGTGCATGTTGAGATGTAAAGGTATGCACATTCGTTCTCATGAATACCTGTTCAAATGCAAGTTAATGATGAAAAGCCAGGTAAATCTGGTAAGTTACATAAAAAGGAAAAAAGATTTATGAATTATGTAATTTACATCAAAGCAAGGAATAAGTCGGACAAGTGAAGACTAAAGATAAGTAAGGTACAATAAATCGAATGGGAAAATGTGATAATGAATAATGAATGATGAATGATAGCAGGGAAGAAAAGATGATAAACCTGGAAAATTAAATTTCAATTAATTGATTGAAAGGAAATTTGCTTAAGCAAAAAACAATAATTAAATTGGTAAATGGTATTAAATAGTAAATGCATAAAGGTGGTGTTGCTTCCCAACCACATGGTTCCAGGTTCAGTCCCACTGTATGGTGCCTTGGGCGAGTGTCTTCTACTATAGTCCCAGGCTAACCAAAGCCTTCTGGATGGATTTGATAGACCGAAACTTAAAGAACCTCATTGTATATATATATGTGTGTGTGTGTGTGTTTGTCCCCCACCCTTACTGTTGCTTGACAACAGGTGTATACATTCCCGTAACTTAGCAGTTCAGCAAAAGAGACCAATAGAATATGTACCAAACTTAAAAACGCAATTACTGGAGTGAATTTGTTTGACTAAATCATTGTTCAAGGTACTGCTCCAGCATGGTCGCAGTCAAATGTCTGAAACAATTAAAAGCTAAAAGATAAATTTGGTCTCGAGAAATATCAGATAAATAAATCTGAAAGTATGAAACAAGACAAGAAAAGACTGGTGAGGGTGGACATGGCAAATAACTGAAATGGCTAGAGCTCTTCAGAAAGGAGATTGAAAAAAGCTAACAAAAATGTCTGCCATCTCTCACAGTATTTTAGTTTGTCAAAACCAAAGATGGAAAAAAATGTCTTACATTTTAAAGTATCAGATAATGGTCTAGCAACCGTGGGCAAAGTGCAGCCTGCAGCAGTTTCCGAATGGTATGCCCAATGTAAAAAAAAAATTGCCTTGAAATTTTTTAGTAGTTCTTCCCACATGACGATGATGTGTCATGTCTCAAGTGGTTTGATTTTTGAGAAAGGTTGGTGCTGCAATGATTTCTGATTAACCCATGCAAGTATGAAAATGATGATATATATTGAACAATGTCATTATCATAGTTTAACATCCGTTTTCCATGCTGGCATGGGTTGGACGGTTTGACAGAAGCTAGCAAGACTCCACTTGTCTGTTGTGGTGTGGTTTCTATGGTTGGATGCCCTTCCTAATATGCCAATCACTTTACAGAGTGTGGACTGGGGGCTTTTTGCATGTTACTGCTTATGCAGCACCAGCACAAATGTGTTTTATGTGTCACCACAACCTGTAAAGGACAAGCCTGAATGTATGTAACACACGCATATCTGTAACCTTTCATGGCATATCAGTGATTATCAGTGATTATCAGTGACAATAATCTTTACACAGATGGATCAATGTTCAGAAGTTATTGATGGAATTTTAATAAATCAGTTAATCCTGACTTAAATTTATATCAAAGAATAAAACAGTTCATGAAAAGCTTACTGAATGAGTTTTGTTGCATGCTAGAGACATTTTTTTTTTTTCAACAGCATTCTCTGTACAGAATATCATATTTCCTTTTAAAAACCAGCTTCAGCTGGAGATATCAGATTGATATCTGTAAAGGTTCCTGAAGAAATTTCCATCTTGGATTTCTCTCAATTTGATCATTTTGGATATTATTGATAATTTCTTGGGTTGATTATTGGCAATCCACTGACTGTGAGTGTATGTATATATGTTTGTGTATATAAATAGTTGTGTATGTGTGTCTGTGGTATGTGTGTGTGTGTGTGATCATTGTCATCATCGTTTAAAGTCTGTCTTCTATGCATGCATGTATAAGATGATTGACAGGAGCCAGCCAGGTAGAAAACTATCCCAGGCTACTGTGTCTGTTTTGGCAAGGTTTTTAATGGCTGGATGCCCTTCCTAACACCAACCAATCTGCAGAGTTCCTTTCAAGTGTTGGGCCTCATGGAGACAATGACCGAGAGCTTTGGCATTATGTCGTGCTTGAGAAGAAGACCCATCAAGCTGAGCAAAATCACAGTTATGGCAGATACCAGTGTCATGCAAATGGCACTCGTGCCATTTGCATGTAAAAGCACCTTTTACACTCTCGGAGTGGTTGGCATTAGGAAAGACATCCAGCTGAAGAAACCATGCCAAATCAGACAGGAGTCTGATGCAGCCTTCCAGCTTGCTAGCTCCAGTCAAACTGTCCAACCCATGCCAGCACGGACAACAGACATTAATTGATGATCATCGTCATCATTTAACACCCACTTTTCTATGCTTGCATGGGTCAGAGAGAATTTGTTGATGCTCTGCCGGTCTCCAAAACTTACTTATCTTCAAGCAAGGTAATATTTTCCTATAACTAGACATGACATCCACAGAAAACTTGATCTAAGCAATCTCACTTGCAATAACAATGTGATTTGTTTGCAGCTATCATGTTATGTCTAGACAAGTATACACACAAACAAACGTACACACACATATCTGCATATACATATGTATACATTCAAATACATATGTCCATAGACATACATACATATATACACATATATACACACATATATAATGTGTGTATTTGTGTTCATAACATTTACTTGTAGCATTTCAGTGTATGCACCAGTTTGTGTAATCGTTTGTCTTTCTCTCTTAAAATAAATCATTTTCTTTTATTAATTTATTTGTTTCAGTCGTTTGACTGTGCCCATGCTGGAGCCCCGCCTTTAGTCAAACAAATCGACCCCAGGACTTATTCTTTGTAAGCCTAGTACTTATTCTTATTTCTTTATTGCCCACAAGGGGCTAAACATAGAGGGGACAAACAAGGACAGGCAAAGGGATTAAGTCGATTACATCAACCCCAAAAGGATGAAGGGCAAAGTCGGCCTCAGTGGAATTTGAACTCAGGATGTAGCAGCAGATAAAATACTGCTAAGCATTTCACCCAGCATGCTAACGTTTCTGCCAGCTCCGCTCACCTAGTACTTATTCTATCGGTCTCTTTTGCCGAACCACTAAGTTACGGGGGACATAAACACTCCAGCATCAGCTGTTAAGCAATGATTGGGGGGGACAAACATATATATATGCGACAGGCTTCTTTCAGTTTCCATCTACTAAATCCACTCACAAGGCTCTGGTCAGCACAAGGCTCTGGTCGGCCCAAGGCTATAGTAGAAGACACTTGCCCAAGGTGTCATGCAGTGGGACTGAACCTGGGATCATGTGGTTGGTAAGCAAGCTACTTACCACTCAGCCACTCCTGCACCTACAAGTATATTATATTAAGAAAAAACTCTTATTATTATTATTTTGTTTTAATATTTATTTTGGTTTTTGTTACTTTTTGCCAGATTTTATTGGCTCTGCTGTGGCTTTGGTTTCAATCCATGACCCTCTCTAATAAGACAACTACTTTCTAAACAATTTGTCTTTTAGTGGGGTTTTTGTTGGTTTTTGTTGTTTTCTTTTGGGGGGGGGTTATAATGACAAAATAGATTCTGTAACAAAAATAACAATTTAAAAAATTAAAATAAATAATTTGGAAAATGATAAAAAAAAATAAAATTAGAAGCAAATATCTATTTGAAAAATATATAATTAGCAAATGTTTGTGTAAGTGTAGAGAGAAAATACCAAATGTTGGAAAATCTTGTTATTTTAATGAAGAACAGACTAGAAGCAGCAGCATCAGATTGCTTCAAAGAGAGGATGTTTAGTTAGTATTGGGTAAAAGCCAATGACTGGCTTGCATAACTTTGCATATAACTTTGGAGTAGTGTAGTCCTCCTCCTCCCCCTCCTCCTCCTTCTTCTTCTTCTTCTAAGAAATTAGAATAAACAACTTTACACTGTCTTCTTCCTCCCCACACCCTCCATTTTTTTTTTCTTTTTTCACAGATTCTAACTCTTCTAAGAGAAGTTCTTGTTTCTTTACATTTCACAAGACCAAACTCTTTTATGCTCTGACTGTGTAAAGAAAAACAGAAAGAAAGAAAAAGAAAAAGAAAGAAAAATGAAAGTTATGAAATAGGATTCTGGTGTAAATTTACTACTTTACAAAATATTGCCTACCCAAATTCCTTGCTCGGCACAGATGTTGGTAATTCAACTTTTGAAATAGGTTTCCTCTAAATTCTTGCTACCTTACAATTAGCAATTTTCTTTTTTTGCTTTGTTTTTTTAAGGTTTTCAGAGAAGAAACCAAACCTTTACATCATTTCTTCCTCCTATTTTGAAGAGGTTAATGTTTTATGGATTGATGGCTACCAAAAGAATATCTATTGGGAAAGAATTTTAAGGGAATTGTTCAAAAGTAGAAAGATAATAATTCATCATCATCATCGTTTAACGTCCATTTTCCATGCTGGCATGGGTTGGACGGTTCGACTGGGGTCTGGGAAGCCAGGAAGCTGCACCAGGCTCCAATCTTATCTGGCAGTGTTTCTACAGCTGGATGCCCTTCCTAACGCCAACCACTCCAAAAGTGTAGTGGGTGCTTTTTTACGTGCTACCGGAGGAGGCTGGCATCGACTTTGATCAGATGGTGCTTTTTACGTGCTTTTATAAAGATAAGAATCCTTTTTAATAAAGATATTAAGCCTGAAACTTTTTGAGGGGAAGGGCTTGTTAATTATATCAACCCCAGTGCATAATAATAATAATAGTAATAATAATAACAATAATAATGGTTTCAAATTTTGCCATAAGGGCAGCAATTTTGCAGGATGGAATGAGTCGATTATATCAACACCAGTGTATCACTGGTACTTAATGTATCAACCCTGAAAAGATGGATTTGGTAGACGGAAACTGAAAGAAGCCCGTCGTATATATGTATGTATATGTATATATATATATATATCTATATATATATATATATATATATATATATATATACATATATATATATATGTGTGTGTGTGTGAGTGTGTGTGTGTGAGTGTGTATGTGTGCATGTATGTATATGTTTGTGTGTCTGTGTTTGTCCCCCCAACATCGCTTGACAACCGATGCTGGTGTGTTTACGTCCCCATAACTTAGCGGTTCGGCAAAAGAAACTGATAGAATAAGTACTAGGCTTACAAAGAATAAGTCCTGGGGTCGATTTGATTCGACTAAAGGTGATGGTCCAGCATGGCCGCAGTCAAATGACTGAAACAAGTAAAAGTAAAGACTGTATGCCTACACACACACACACATACAATGGGTATAGAACTTGGCACACATATTTCTTTCAAGTCCTGGAGAGCATACATACTGTATGCAAATCTTGTTGAATGTTCTTTGGTTACAAAATTTGGCACATGTGTAGTTGTATGTACAAAATCTGTGGCATGCAGAAATGGCATTAGCAACAAATCTCAGTGCATATATATTTATATATATCAAAATTTGACACATGCAAGTTTTTTTCCCTAAATATTTAGGTTGAAAACTTTGTGAATGTGCACCAGGTTGTAAATGTGGTGCATGCATATTTAAATGCAAACTTGGCAAATATGCAGAAAAGTGACAGCTTGGTTCATGCATATTGGCTTAAAATCTTGGCGTATATGCATTAGGTTTAATACTCAGATGATGCACATTGGCGTTAGAACATAGTACATGCAAATTGGCTTCAAAACTTGTTGCATGTGCATGCTGTCCAAACATAAAACATGCACACTAACTCAAAAACTTGGTATGCGCATATTGGATGCAAAGTTTGGTGCATACACACTGTGTGTGCAAAAGCTGCTGCATGCACCATGAATGAAAAATCAGCATGTGTGTGCATTGGCTTCAGAACACTTGGTCCTTGCATGTTGAGTTCAAAACTTGCCACAAATCAATTAAATTTTATATAAATCGAAGTATTTTCTTTATACAGAGTAAAAAGGAAAGTATTCTGTTGTTATTAATGTTGATGTGTGTATGTGTCTGCGTATATGCGGTGGTATCAGAAAGTTCCTGCATTAGTTATGTTTAATAAAAAATAACTGAGAAAATTACTATATGTTTAAATCTCACAAGGGCCAAATTTTATCCCAAGCCATCAAGGACAGGAGTAAAGACCTCGCTACGAAGCTTTTGAACAGCTGTAGAAATTCTGCCAAATCAGATTGGAGCCTGGTGCAGCCATCTGGTTCACCAGTCCTCAGTCAAATCGTCCAACCCATGCTAGCATGGAAAGTGGACGTTAAACGATGATGATGATTCAGGTCACTGCCTGGAATCAAACTCAGAATCTTGGGGCTAGTAGCCCGTGCTCTTAACCACTATGCTATATGCCCGTGGGCATTTTTTTGGTTTATGATAAAAATGGATATTTTTTATATCAAAAATCTCAAACAGATTTCTGTATTTTTTACTGTAAGATATCGATAGAGGACAAAAAGACATTTTACATAGACTTTGGAACATTTCATTTTAATTTTATATTTAACTTTGAACATGAATTGTCTCTTGCAGCAAAAATAAACTGAATAATAAATATCAAAAGTAAATGGGAGAGAAAGAATACTTCCAATAAGATTCTACTACATCTTTCAGGAAAGGTGCAAAAATGATGCAATGGAAGTGTTGTAGATAGGAAAAAAAAAACCCCAGTAATTTGAGAAAATGGGGATAAAGTCATAAAAATGTCCATTGCTGTTCATATCATCTCTCATTAATTGAGTGGATGAGTGGAAAGATTCCAACAAGCAAAACAGAGCAGAAAAAGAATTTTCCAATAAAGCAACACATCACAACATACATGTATATATATATATATATGCATATATATTTAAATATATATATATATATATATATATATATATATATATATATATATATATATATATATATATGGTTATAACAACTGGCACCTCATGTCTAGTTATTCAAATTTTGACGTTCCTGATCAACATATATATATATATGTATGTATATATATATGATGTATATATATATGATGTGTGTGTGTGTGTGTGTGTGTGTGTGCGTGCATGCGTGTGTGTATATGTTCTGTCTTTATGCTAGTAAAAATGGTAAAATATTATCCCTTCGTATATTTTGCCAAACACACACATAAGCACCCACTTTACCGAAAGGAAATAACTTGACATAAGAGACAGCAGCAATTTTCTTGAATAATAAGAAAAGTAAGAAAATTTACAAAAGAAAAAAAACCATTCTTCTTCTCAGTCAGGTATTCAGAAATATTGCAGGATTCTGTACGATATTGGCAGAAGATATTTTTGCCACTGAGAGGATAAAAAGTCCTTGGTAGAATCACCATATTGTCCAAGGTGGGAAGTGAAGTTGATCTACAGGAACTCGGCTGATATTCACTGGGATGTTTATGATGCCAAAGTGGTACCATCGTCTTAACGTCTCGCTTATCATCCACCTATAGGATAATGATAATGATAATAATAATAATAATAATAATAATCATAATAACAGTGATATTTAATAATAATAATGATTATAATATGATAATAATTTTGTCTTGTTATAAAAGATGGGCTTCAGCAAATATTTTGCCCAATACCACAGATTTGCTTGTCATTTGTTTGACCTTAACCAGTTGAGCATGTCCCTTAGTGGCTGACGATAAGTGCATCTCTGATCATAAGCAGAAGTAGTTGGGGAGCATCATAGCCATGTGTTAAAAGGAATTCTTTGGTGTTTGAATAATTCACCTTTGGAAATATGGGTGTTTCATTCATCATCCTCAAACAAGCCTTATTCAGGCACCTTTTGAGTGGGATTCGCTACTCAACCTGAAGAAAATTCTAACTGGGCCCCATCTGCAAGGTTATGTGCTGTTTATCTTGATATGAGATCACCATGTTGTACACATACGGTTGTGATGCATGTGCCTGGTGTACCCTTATCAGATGAGCAGTCATGATGGGTATACTGGTCTTCATATATTTTACCCCAGTGTCACTTGGATGGTATGCACTGCTCTCTCACTCAATAATAATAATAATAATAATAATAATAATAATAATAGTAATAATATTAAATAATAACAACAACAATAATAATAACAACACCAACAACAATAACAAACTTTTCTATTATAGGGGCCAAGAGACCAAGTCAATTACATTGACCACAGTGCTCAACTGGTGCTTATTTCATTGACTCCAAAAGGATAAAAGAAAAGTCAGCCTTGGCACGAATTTAAACTCAGAATATAAAGACTGATGAGATGTCATTAAGCATTTTGTCCAGTGTGCTAATGATGTTGAAAGCTCATTGCCTTAATAATGAGAAACAGAAAAAGAAAAACACACATTCCATGAATTTCTTCCAGACAATGATTATTTTCCATCCAGAAATGTCTCATTTCATAGAATGTTTAACTAATATGTCACAAGTTATGTCATGCTGTCAATTTCTGAAAAGAGGGAAATAATGCTATACATGATTACCATTGACTGGAAATTTTGAGAGTTTCATAATAAGTAACCAACAAAAAAAAAAAGCAAAAGATTAAATATGTGAACTCTTGACATCATTTTCGTTATAATTCATTAATGTTACATCATAATGACAAATAAAAGAAATAACTAAAGATAATAGCTTACCCATCTTTTCCAAGCATGAAGAAAACCGGGATGTCAATGATGTGACTAGAGCTGTCATGTATCATGTTGAAATATTCACTGTCGTTGTTGGAATCACTGTCTGTGATCAATACAGCAACAGCTCCTGCCTGCTCAGCATGGAAGCTTTTGGTAACAAATGTGCATTTCCTATAAAAGAGACACACGGCAATAATTTTGACACTAAATTTAGAATAATTGACTGAACAATTTGAGGAATTAAGTATACTTTTTATGTATGTGCACATGTATATATGTATGTATGTGTGAGCATGTATATATGTATGTATGTGTGAGCATGTATATATGTATGTATGTGCATGTATGTGTGAGTATATAATGAATGTCATGACATGTCAATCAACACAAACACACGTTCGCTATCTGTGACATATACACACACATAGTCGATATATTTTTTTGTTAAAGTGTTTTAATAAATTATAGCAAACATCATTTGCTCTGCAATTCCATATAAAATTCTGTATATAAACCAATAGAAACTTTCAAAATTTAAAACCTAAATCCTCCTCCTTACCCTTGCTTCAGAAGAACAACTGCTCCATCAACAACATGTTTATTAAGAAGAGGACTGCACCCTAAGTAAGGTTCTGCGACAACTAAATTTATCCTGTGGTATATGTGTCTCTGCAAAATAACAAGTTTGAACAGTTATTTTTTTTAATTGTTTCAAATTTAACATTTTTTAATGTCTAAAAATCTAAAAGCAATTTGATAAAAATTTAATAAAATATTAAAAATTTTATGGAAGGGCATCCAGTCATAGAAAACGATGCCAAACCAAACTGGAGTCTGGTGCAGCCTTCCAGCATGCCAGCCCATTCAAACCATCCAATCCATGCTAACATGGACAATGGACGTTAAATGACGATAATGATGATGACATGTTATATATATATATCAGTATTTTAATGTAAAGCTGTAAAATGTTTTATGTTTTATGTTTTATGTGTTACTTGTTTCAGTCATTAGACTGTGGCCATGCTGGGGCACGTGTGTATTAATTTAGCAAGCAACTCATCTAACTAGTTTTTATCTAACAATCGACAGATATATATATGTAACTGAATAATTACATGGACCTGATTAAGTGTAATTAACTGAATAATTGGTTTTGGCTTAGATCATCCAGCATATTGGTCATTGAAATGACTAAATACCATGTCTGGCAATCCACTGGTGTTCTGAGCAAAATCCTGTGTGTTGAACCCTTTAGATTACTCTACCAAAATGTAATGCTTATTTATTCACATTGTTTTGAATTAATCAGGCATTCTCTCATAGCTTCAAGATTATATGCAGGCATATATATATATATATATATATATATATATATATATACAGGGTGGCCCAAAAGTAGGTTTACAGTTATTCAATTATCTCTGTTGCATTCATATATTAACAGTTTAGATCTTAATTATAAAAAAATATGAAACCATTATTCTATGCTAATTTAGTTAATTGTAAGATAGAAATTTAAATGTAATAAAATGTTTTAGTAGAAATTTAAAGTGCCTACGTGATAACTGTAAACCTATATATAGCATCAGAAGTCTGGTGTGTCTGTTTCGGCAGAGTTTTTATGGCTGGCTGCCTTTCCAAACACCTTTCTATCACAACTCCCCCGTAACTGATTTCAAATTTTGGCACAAGGCCAGCAATTTAAGGGGAGAAAGTAAGTCAATTACATTGACCCCAGTTCACAACTGGTATTCATTTTATCAATCCAGAAAGGACGAAAGACAAAGTCAACCTTGGTGGGATTTGAACTCAGAACATAAAGGCAGATGAAATGCCACTAAGCATTTTGCTCAGCATGCTAACAATTCTGCCAGCTCAGCACCTTACAAATATCCCTATATTAATTAAACAAAAATAATGGAATGATGAGAATAGACTTACAAAGGAAGTCCCGAAATTCTCTGCAGCTCTTATTTTATATATGTATGAGATTTCCTCTGGAATGAGAATTTCAAAATATTGGTAACTGGTGGAAGCAGATGCAATTCCATATTGATAGACTGCAACAAAGAAATGGAAATGGTAAGTGTTTAGAATAAGGGAGAAGAAATACAATCAACAGAACAAGAAATACATAAAAACAACACAAAAGGTTATGATGCTCACTGCCATAACAAACTAAATGACCAACAGAAATGAAAGCATATATCATCATCATCATCACCGTCATCCTCATCATTGTTGTCATCACCATCAAAATCTCAACCAGACAGCCATTTCTGCATCTATAAAAGCACATTATATGTATGGTGCAGACATGGCTATGCGGTTGAGAGGCTTGCTTCCCAGCCATATGGTCCCAGGTTCACTCCCACTCCACAGCATATTGGTCAAGAGTCTTCTACTACAACCAAGGGCTAACCAAAGCCCTGTGAGTAAATTTGGTAGATGGAAACTGGAAGTAACTTAACATATATATATTGGTGAAGCATGACCTTCGAACGTCGGGCCTCACAGAGGCAATGACAAAAGACTGAGACCTCTGGAGACATGCTGTGACCGCGAAGACCTGGCAAATAAAGGGAGTTTGCGGCTGTATCCTACGCCAGTTTTGCATAACCATTGCCAGCCCATTCAAAAGCACCTTGGAGCGTAGGGCGACCTGCTATGCTTGAGGAGACCTATTGAGTCAAGTATATCAACATCAAAATGAAAATCAAATGGAAATTGTAGTTGTGACCCCTGTGCCGGTGGCACGTAAAAACCACCATCCAATCGTGGCCGTTGCCAGCCTTCTACTGGCAAAGGTTGATTTGATGGAGGCAGTGAGTTTATGTGCAGCACAAGTATCAAAGCACTGTAAACGAATTGTATCTGCAGGGTGTTTACAAAGGAATTGCTGAACAGTCTTTCTCAGACTATGAGGAACTACCAAGAGGATAAATTCTTAGTACAACCGCAGATGCTCTGAAGCTGAATGTAAATCAGTACATTCTAAATGTTTAGTCTTCTTTAGAAGTGATTTATCATTTCCACCTCAGCGAAGGCCGAGGTATTGTTTTCAGTCACATTTGTTTGTTTGTTTGTCCATGGACAAGATATCTCAAGAACCACTGAATGGATTCACACGAAACTTCCAGGGATGTTTGGCCTCATGACTAGCACAAACTGATTAGATTTTGGTACTGATCTGGTACCAGACAAGGATTCTGGATTATTTTTCCTGTTTTTTAACTTAATTTTTGAGAGCAGTTGGGTTCATTTTTAGTATTCTTATTTGTGAGAGCAGTCGAGCTTATTTCAGATATTCTCATTTTAAAAATCATCTCCGGTTAATCATTGAGAGGACGTTGGTGTTGCCTTTGGTTGAGGTTTGCACTCTCTGAGTGCTCTTGTTATTCTATATTTCTGTTGCATGTTACATCGCTTTTTCTGATTTTTGTAACATATTAGTAGCTTTAAATATTTTCATGATAAAGGTCAGAAATTCCAGTTGGTTTATTTCTCAGTTAATAAATTCTGGTTCAGTTGATTGCGATAATTGATACATCTCACATACGTGTGGGTGTGGTTAAGAACTTCATTTGCACCCATGTGCTTTTGTGTTTGACCCCGTTGTGTGGTATCTTGGATAAGAGTCTTTCTGCTCTAGATTCAGGTTGGCCAATACCTTGTGAGGAGAACAGAAAGAAATCATGAAGAAACTCATTGAATATGTATGGATTATCATCATCATCAACATCGTTCTAACTTCCATTTTCCATGCTTGCATGGGACAATCAGAATTTGTTGAGGAAGATTTCCTAAGGCCAGATGTCTTTCCTGTTGCTAACTGTCACTTGTCCCCATGCTTAATAATATTCCCCCACCCCTACATATTCATTTTTACATTTGTTTCTCAATCCCTTCATGGGTTAGATGAGTATATGTGTGTGAGTAGATGTATGTGTGTGTGCACGTGCAAGATTAAAGAGGAAATTCAAGACTACAAAGTAAAATCTTGAACTGATAGATCTCAAAGCAAAAAGAGTAAAGACTAAAGTTTTAATTTGCAAGACACAAGACAGAATCTTGTAGCTACTACCATCAGATAAAAATAGGCAGAAGACAACTAGGCAGAAATTCCATACAGTGAACCCGTTATAAACTATAGGTACACATGAGGTATTGCAGGATCACAATGTCAGCATATCCCACAGGTGTCATTAGACAGGTATGTGTGCCGACAGGAAAAGTAAGCTTCGTAAATAATAGATGCACAGAAGCAGCGATGGATTTACTTATAGGTTTAACAGGCTCAAGCCTAGGGCCGCATAATCTAGGGAGCCTCCAGTTAAGATGTTTAATGTTTATAAAGCTCTTAAGGAGGGTTTTTACAAGTGGAATAGGTTTAGGGCCTCTCTGCATCTAAATCTGGGACATCATTGAAATAGTTAGTAAGATTACATGAGATAGATTCCTTCAATTGCTTGGAAGGCTCTTTAGCAAATGTTAGCTTTTGTTATCTTGGCGACCTAATTAACAGTGGAGACTTAATTAGCAGTGGAGACTTGGTGTTCTGACTTAATTAGCAGTGGACGTGGGTGTTCTGAAGGCATTGTAGCCAGAGCAAGAATAGGATGGGAAAGTTCAGGATGTTATTTCTTTTAAAAAGCACATTGATGTCTTTGTTTTTTTGTTATTTTTGTATTTAAGTATTATAATTTAAAGTGTGAGATACTGGTTTTGAATATAGAGGATTTTGTGAAGATGGGAATGAAATGAGGCAAGCATACCTTGCTAGACATGTAATGTCAATGAGCATGAACAATTGAAGACAAACGAGAGAAAAAAAACTGGAAAGAGAATCAAGTTTAGAGTTCAGGGGAGAGAACTGTTCTGATCTGGTCATGTGATGTGTGTGGAAGATGTCATTTGTATAATAAATTTATTGAGTGCTCCAAGTGGAAGGAAGAGGGAGATCAAAGAAGACAAAAGATTAGAGTACTTGGATTAATGTAACCAACTAACCACATCCTTTAAAATTGCAGGCCTTGTGCCAAAATTTGAAACCATTTTTGCAGATAAGGCAGTGAGCTAACAGAATCAATAAATTTACAGAAAAAAATGCTTTGTAGTCTTATTTTTGGTTCTTTACATTCTGAGTTCAAATCCTGCTAAGGTCAACTTTGCTTTTCTTCAATGAAATAGCTATCAGATGAGTCTTGGGACAGATGTGATAAACTAACCTTCCTTGTCCTAAGACTGCTGGTCTTCTGCCAAAATTTGTTGCCATTATTACACATAAGGCGGTGAGCTGAAAGAATTGATAGATCTTCAGAAAAAATGCTCAGCAGTATCTTTTTTTACTCTTTACATTCTGAGTTCAAATCCTGCCAAAGTCAGTTTTACTTTTTATCCTTCAAAGATTGATAAATAAAGTACCTGTCAAATACTGGGTTCATGCTATTGACTTTCCCCTTCGCCTCATAAGTGCTGGCCTTGTGCTTAAATCAGAAATTCTTATTATTACACTGGAGTCCACATAATTGATTTTATTCTGATTCAAGTCCAACAGATCTAGCAAAGCTATTTCCTGTTATTTGTTATTAATACTTTACTCTCTCCCATTTTGACCTTTAAATGATTCACTTCGTAGAATATTCTTCTACTTTCTGAATATTTTTTTCTGATGTTTTTCTGAAATTCTACAATGAAGAAATTCTACAGTGAAGAAATTAAAAAAAAAAAAAAAAAAACTAAAAAAAGGAAAAAATCAAAATTTATTGTTGTTTTTGTCCTGCTAGAATATAAAGACAATATTGTTAGAGATATCAGACTATATCAATATTATATTGATATCGTATTTGTGTATTGGTTTCAGTCATACAAAATCAGTATACAAATATTGATTTCATATCATATTTTCCAGCATAAAAATCCAATTTTTCAGACGAAAACTTGTCTTCATTCACTGTCCATACCTCAAATCATAAGGCGGTGAGCTGGCAGAATCGTTAGCATGCCAGGCGAAATGCTTAGCAGTATTTCGTCTGCTGCTACGTTTTGAGTTCAAATTCCACCGAGGTCGACTTTGCCTTTCATCCTTTCGGGATCAATTAAATAAGTACCAGTTACACACTGAGGTTGATGTAATCGACTTAGTCCCTTTGTCTGTCCTTGTTTGTCTCCTCTATGTTTAGCCCCTTGTGGGCAATAAGGAATTAAATATTACACATTTAAGACTTATAATAAACTTTATATAGTCTACCCTTTGCGTAGACAGAAAAACCAGTAGTTTTCCAAGAAATATCACAACACTCTTTCACTCTCTTTCTTTCTCTAGTTATTGTCACAACTTCCAGTGCAAATTAAGTCCCCTTAGGTTATCAAAAATACATTTACTTCTCTTGTGACCCATCTAAGCTATTCGCTGACATTGAAAGGGTTATATTTTACTTTCAAAATCTTGACCCATTTAAGCATCCAGCATCCTCCATAGTTCCTCCCTTGCCAGCTACCTTTCCATTGTGAGCCTCCAGAGAGCATTGCCATCCAGATTCAAAACCACTGCACTACATGAAGCTGGGGCCTTAATTAGAGCTTGTAGCAGTGATTTAGAACCGAATCTCTGGATACCCAGTCAGACATCATGACCAAGCCACAGCAGTTTCATACAATAGGTCTGTTAAACAACCAGTCAGCATTGAGCCACTGTGTGATTCAGTTTTCTAGAATATTCTCTCTGTGCCCCTATAGAAGCGTCACTTCTGCTACCTAGACCCCTTGCAGAACATTGAGACCAGTCAACTCGTTCACACATCTCACCTCTTATGATTGCAGAGAACTGAAAGTGGCTGAGTAAAATGCACCTCCACTCTTGCCAGGGACATTTGCAGACATCTCCATGCAGTAAGACTGACCCTGGAACCATGAGGTTGGGAAGCAAGCTTCTTACCACACAGCCACGCCTGCACCTATTTGTCGAGGAAATAAACCCAGGAAGAACTCCAGATTTGGCTTTTGCTTTCATTATTTTGTGCATTTTTATTCATTTTGTCATAATTTCAAACAGTGAAATCAGAAATGTCTTCAGAAATGAAAATTTTAGAGAAGTTGAAAAAGAAAGAAAGAAAGAAAAAAAGAATTAAAAATTGAAAATCTTACTCAAATCAAAATTTAATTTTTTTAAAGAACTAAAAGATATCCTTAATTTAAGGATATATCTCTAATATTTTTATAAATATATTTGATCTTTCGATTCCATGTCTATTTAGATGCTGATTTATGATAAACAGAATGTTACAGTTTCAATTGCGAACTAAAATTTTAACAAATATGAAATGAAAGGAAAACAAGAAAAAAATTCATCCACGAAAGTTGGATAAACTACAAAGGGGAGTAACTCCAGATTCTAAACACGCTTTTAAAAAGTTTAGTCTTAGTTTTGAACTTGAAGTTGATTTGAGACACTGTTTTATTAAATAATAATAATAATAATAATAATAATAATAATAATAATAATAATAATAATAATAATAATAATAATGATGATGATGATGATAATAATTTCTTTATTAGCTACAAGCACCGAAAAACATTGAGCGTAATATAAAGACGAAGGCTAGGGGACGTGGTTACATATACACGTGTAAATAATAGAAAAAATTTTAATTAACTGGAAGATTAACAACAAAATTTCCCAACAGGGACGAGTGCGACCCAGAGGCAGCCAAGGAACCTCGTCAATCCTGGATCACTCAGTCCGCCAAGGACACCACAGGCAAGCGTACCTCTTCCATCCGTTCTCTTCAACTAACAGGTGCAAGCTCAGGGCAGGCCCACTCAATCGGGATATCTTTGCCACATTCATCCATCTTTCGACAAAATGATAATGATAATAATAATGAGCGTCCCTTTTTGGCGATTGTACATCACAATCCAGCAGACAAGACGTAAAGTGTTTGATGGAAAGACTGCTTTCGTTGTATATGCTTCTTTTCACCGTTCACCTGATTGTGGTACCGAATGTCTTTCTCTCCCTTGTCTTTAGTTTCCCGTTAGATTGTCCAAGTAAACGACGGATCGCGATGACATCCACTTTTCAAAGGTTGATATGGCTCACTAGTTGGTCTTTGAACTATTTATTTAATCATCCGACCAAGCAATGACTATTCTGTTGCTGGCTGTAGAGAAAACTTACAAAAGATAAAAGAGTCAGACATGCGCTTCACATGGTCAAACCACCTCAGAAGATTCAGGTGTAGCGTTTATTCAGAGCACCTTGTGCTGATTCAGTGAAGGACTGAAATTTATTCCGGCGTTCGTATGATCGTATACAAAACTTGGAGGGTAGTACTACAGAATTACCACACGGCCTTAATGACTGAAAGAAACAATAAAACAATATATGTATACGCACACGTGCGCGCGCTCATGCATATTAAGGTGCAGCCATGCAGAATCTTCTGGCTCCGAGTTCAAATCACACAAAGGTCAACTTCACCTTTTATCCTTTCATAATCATTAAAATAAAGTACACGCCGAATACGGGGTTCGATGATACAAACTATGTCCCCTTGTGCGTTAACTAGAAACAGTTATCAACATAACCTGTAACTTTAGATTCTCTTGTACCATATCGTTGAAATAACATTACTTTGAAGTTTATGTCCAAATATATTCGTATATTCTCTCTTATAATTTTCTAAATTGTTGTTTTAATACAGTCCTACATGTTGGTATATACGCATGCATGTACGTAATTATGTGTGTGCGTATATACGCATGCATGTATGTATGTAGGTAAAGGATACGGCAAAACCTGCCTTCGGATTTCCCATTCTTGATAAATGTTTCAACAGCAAATGTACAATGTGTACCGATTCAAACCATGACAATAACCAAAACTATAAACGGCAAAACATTTGCCGTATGCAGACACCATTACCACTTGCCTAATTTCGCTAACACCATATCAAAGGCCGTGCAAAATATTGGAGCTTTTTCTGCCGCATTCTGTATTGCTAACCATTTTGTTGTTCGTTACTTAGAAGCAGGGATTTCGGGGTGGTGGGGGTCCTTAATTTAAATTATTATTTTATTTATTTATTTATAATTTCTAATTTCGTTAATTGATTTTTAAGGTTAACGCACTGAGCCATTCGAGGCTCCAGTTTATAAAAAGAAGTTAAGTCGATCCACAACGAAATTCGAACGCAGTACAGCGAGAACAGTAACTCGAACTAAATTGGTGCTACGTAGTAAAATGAATTCGCCTTAAAAATCAATTGACGAAGCTATGCTATCAATACTATTTTTGTTAAAGAATAATTAATACAGTATACATTAATTATTAATAAATTATAGAATAATCCTTCGGTTTAATGTAAAATTGTTTTTATTATAACTTAACATAGAAACAAATACACGCATTGTGGACCATATTCAAAGATCAATTTGAATTTAGGGCGGTAAAAGCAAGTATCTGTGTGACCAGAGTCAATTAGGGAGCGAAGTACTTGTTCGCAATTTATCAAAAAGCTAAAAATAGCAGCCAAATCTCCCTTAATCTTCTTTTTAAAAATATGTAACTCTACTCAATCGGAGATGGTTTTGGTTCTGTATAACAACGAAATCCTGCGAATCCTTCTTTTGTTCATAATTCCTACTCGACTCAGACTGATTCCTTACGCGTTTGATAGACATTAACCAATATTAATTACATCTCCAGGTTTTCATATCGTCGAAACTATTTATTAGTTTTACTGCGTGGAATTTTTAAAAAAATAATAATAAACACTTTTGAGTCACTCGAAGAAAATATTATTCAAGTTTGTGAGGTAGATTTTGGAATTTCACAACTGAATATCGAGTTAGTAACCAAACTAAAGGTTTATATATTATGTTAAATAACAACATCAAAGAATGCAAATGGAACAGACCAGTGAGCAATAAAAGAAGACGTATGATGGACAAATAATATTTGGTAGACAAATCCTGTTTGGTTCCAGCTGACAACATGGATGCTGATGTTCAAGTAAAAGAACAAGCATCCAGGTATATTAAACAGCAAGGTAATTAAGGGCGATAATAAGAGGTGGAAACTGAAGCAAGAAGGTATTTTATTTTCTGTTTCGTTTTTGTGAAATGAAATTGGAACTGGTTTCGTTAGAAGCCTAATTCTTTATTATCAATTATTAATATTATTATTATAATTATTACTGTTATTATATTTCCTTTACTCTTTTACTTGTTTCAGTCATTTGACTGTGGCCATGCTGGAGCACCGCCTTTAGTCGTGCAAGTCTTATTCTTTGTAAGCCTAGTACTTATTCTGTCGGTGTCTTTTGCCGAACCGCTAAGTTACGGGGACGTAAGCACACCAGCATCGGTTGTCAAGCGATGTTGGGGGGGGGGGGCAAACCCAGACACACAAACATATACACACACATACATATGCATACATACATATATACGACGGGCTTCTTTCAGTTTCCGTCTACCAAATCCACTCACAAGGCTTTGGTCGGCCCAAGGCTATAGTAGAAGACACTTGCCCAAGGTGCCACGCAATAAGAAATATATAAGGTGGAATCATTAGGATGTCAGACAAAATGCTAAGCAGCATTTCTTCTGACTTTTACGTTCTGTGTTCAAATTCTGCTGAGGTCAACTTTGCCTTTCATCTTTTCGGGGGGTTGATAAATTAAGTACTAGAGAAACACTGGGGTCGATGTAATTGACTCGTCTCCTCCCGCAAAATTGCTGCCCTTGAGGCAAAATTTGAAACCATTATTAAAGGAAACATAACTCAATTTGAATCAATGTTCTAAAAAAATAATTACAACCTGTGTTTGACCACTATATTCTGAACTACAGTAAAAATTTTGTCAATCCTACTAACCATCAGGCACAAAGAATTGAGTAAATTTTGATCTGATGCCAAGAATAAATTGAAGCAGATAAATGGTACGTCTGAAGAATTTTTCAAGTTGCTTGAAAGAATTAGATTTGATACGGCAGTGACACATATAAGCATGGTGGTGATCAATCAAGACCATGATTACTATTTGCAAACAATATGTTCTTGGGTTGATTGATTATTTCTTTCAGGAATCTGGTGTTCTGTAATATAAAATTACATGAATTCATTGCAAACTACGGTGGTTGAGCATTGGCCAAAACTTACCTTCATTGGTTTGAAATTATTATTTTTATAATATTAATAATAATCCTTTCTACTATAGGCACAAGGCCTGAAATTTTGGGGTATTAGGCTAATTAATTACATCGACCCCAGTACTCAACAGGTGGCTTCAAGGCTAGTATTAATAACAAATAATGATTTAGTCCTTTTCACTTCCCACCCACCCACCTTTCACTTTCAATGGTTTCAGTCATTCAGATCATGGCCACACTGGAGCACCAAAGATAAAAGAAAATGAAATTTTATTTATTCATTTATTATTATTAATATCATTTTATTATTATTATTTTTTTCCAGAAGTTTATTAATACTACATACATTATTATTTTGAAGTGTTGACACAGCAGACAAGTTGGTGATAATGTTGAATCCATTTTTTTTTGTACAAATGGAGAAAAAAAGAAAACAAACAAAATAATAAAAAAAATAAGAAAAATACAGCGACCTAAAAAAATATTTCTTTGGAATAAATAAGTTCCAAAAACTACCGAGGCTCCCGGACAGTAAAAAAAAATATAAACAATAGAAGATAATGGAGTTTGCGAGGAGTTTAATGGTTTAATACTTTAATAAGAAGAGAGAAAAAAAAATGGACTGATATGTGTGTTTGTAAGGTTAGTGATGGGGAGGATGAGGAAGAGAGAGAGAGAGAGAGAGAGCAGAAAATAAAATAGAGAAAGATATAAAAAAGAAAAACCCAGAAATATGCAAGGTGGGCCAAAAGTCACAAAGAAAGGATGAAGTTTTAATAAATCTGAAAAGAATTTTTTTTTTTTAATTTAGATGCGGCTTTTCCTATCTAACATCTATTTCCTATGTATATTTCATATATGATGCTGTAATTTTAAAACAAAAATTTGTAAAATTGTAATTTTAAAATTAAAAAAAACTAAAACCTTATTAACCCTTTAGCATTCAAATTATTCTGTCAAATGTAATGCTTATTTATTCACATTGTTTTGAATTAATCAGGAATTCTCTTGTAGTTTTGAGATTTTAATAACGAGATTATTTATTTTTAGAATGACATTGTATATAAGAGGCCAGATCTGGCCAGTTGTAACATAAAACAGATATAATAGCTTGGCCAGATGTGGCCTGTTCAAATGCTAAAGGTTTAATGCCTTTGTGACTTTTGGTCCATCCTGCATATATGTTCTTGAAATTTCAGTGAAAAAATACGTCAGGAAATAAATGTGTGTGTGTCTGTGTGAGCAAGTATATAGTATCTGATAGGAAGGGGGTGAGGATCTAAAGGTAAAGGCTGATGTACTTTAAGTTTCCGGCAGCTGATCATAGATAGAAGCAACTGTGGTGTTCAAGCAGCGTCTCATCCGCCGTGCACACTCTCGACATTACAGATCACTCAGATTATCTCCATACAATGAAGTAAGTTGAGAGAAACCGTTTTCCTTTTTTAATGTAGGACTTTGAAACCATACTCGCCATATACATACATACGTAGACAAACATTTACAAACTCTACACACTTGTGCAAATGTTTTTTCTGTGTGTGTGTGTGTGTGTGTGTGTGTGAGAGAGAGAGAGTATATATATATATATATATATATATATATATATATATATATATATATATATATATATATATATATAATATCGAATATTATTAAGTTTGAAAACAGAGAGATCCAATGGATACAAATTAATTTACTAAGATGTTAATTGATTAATAAATTAATTTATATCCATTGGATCTTTCCATTTTCAAGCTTAATAATAATATCCCATATTTTATATAATATATTCATTGAAGAAATATCTCTTCAAGATACAATATTTTAAACCAGTGTATCTTGGATAAAAATATCCTTATAAGGGATCTAAATATCCTCATAGTGACTATATATATATATATATATATATATATATATAGGGAGAGAGAGAGAGGCATTTGGCTGGCATGCAGTCATTGGACACTGCCCACTGATGAGTACAGGCATGTGTTGTATATGTATGCAGACCGTGGGGAGAACAGATGTGTCTGTATATTTATGTGTACATATGTATGCATGCAAATTATATATATATATAATGAAATTTAGAGCTGTTGTATACCTACTCTGTTTACATTAATACGTTCTTCCTCAAATATATCTCTACAATAAACTTGTCTAAATTCGCACATTACAGACTTCGATTGAGAAATGTTTAGCTGATACGAGATTTGACATACACTTCGCCGTTTTATTCATTTTTAAATAATATTTTAAAACTACTTCTTTTGACCTCTTAGTTATATCATTCAGATTTACCTAAAACGGGAATAAAAGTACTATACACGTGTAGCAGAGTTCCTTGCTTCAGTGTGACCATTCTGACAACAAATCTAATATTTTTTTTCTTGACAGAATGAACGCAAAAGCCAGATTACTTTAACCCTTTTGTCTTTCAGAGAAAGAAGCGGGAATGATGGATGGATACAGTGACTTGTCAAGGTAGACTATAAAGATTAATTTATATGAGTTACCTCCCTCTACGATTGCTATATTTAGCTGATACCGAACGTATTTCTCTTGTGAAATCCACCCCGATATCATTTAATCTGCTTGAATTTAATGGACGTCTGTCATTTTGTGTGACTTAAATTAACAAACCCACAAAAGCCAGTCTTTTCCAACAGCAGAAACCCCCGCACCACTGCGAAACGAACTCTTCTGTCTATTCTACCATTACGATTATTCCTCTGAATTAGTTTCATACCACCTTAACTAAGATCCACCCGACACATCTCTCTCTCTCTCACACACTCACTCACAAACATTGGCTCTTTTACATACACATGTACATATACTCTTTTTTTCTCTCACACGAGCGCAGACAAACATACACACACACAAATATATATATACACTTCGGCTTCTGTTCCCTCCTCCATATTCTTTACTCTCTCAGATACAAGCATTCTCTCACACTCCCTCCCTCACGTATACATTTCATTTCTCTTTCTCTCTTACACACACATACACCTACTCGACGCCCGTAATGTGTCTCGCTCATTCCCCCACACACCCTGGACTGATAATTTTTTCCACAATTCTTTCTCCAAAGAACTCCCTAAAACTTTGCACAATCTCTGTGTACCCATATTTTTGCTGCAGACATCTAGCTTCAGATGCTGAAACCTAACACCAGACATATTGATCACACTAGCTTTGAAAGCAGAGTGTGGAAGGTCTGCAGAGGTCAAAGGTACAGTTCGTTCCTGCTGATTAAACCCAATGAAATTAAAAGAAACGATGGGAAATGAAGTTCGCTAAACTGTACATAGCATGATAAATGAAGAAGCAAGAAGAGAACAAAAGCTGTTAGGGGTTTGCCATAAAATATGGGGTTAACTAAACATTGATGTTTCTAGAGAAAATTATTTCAGTGTGTTTAAGCAATTAAGAAGTTCAATCTCACTGCATCATAGCATCTTCTTGGACAAATGCCTTTACCATAGCTTCAAGTCAACCCAAACTTTGTAAGTGAAATTGGACAGATGGTACTGGAAGCTCAGTGGAAGAAACAGTATTCATGATTCAAAAGTCCAGCATTGTCATACTTATGCCACATTGATTCAACCTGAGTATTACATTAACAGTACAAGTGTCTGTGGAACACTCGGCCACTTCACATGCTAATTCGATGAGCAGGCAAACAACCAGAAGCTCATAGACTGAAATGATATTTATTATAGACACAGGTGTGGCTGTGTGGTTAAGAAGTTTGCTTTACAACTACAGGATTTGGAGTTCAGTTCCACTGTGTTGCACCTTGGTCAGATGTCTTCTACTATGATCCCAGTCTGAGCAAAGTCTGGTGAATAATGTGATAGATGGAAATTGAAAGAAGTCCATCACACACACACCTCATCATCGTTTAACGTCTGCTTTCCATGCTGGCATGGGTTGGACGGTTTGACTGAAGACTGGCAGACCAGGAGGCTGCACCAGGCTCCAATCTGATTTGGCATGATTTCTACAGTTGGATGCTCTTCCTAATGCCAACCACTCCAAGAGTGTAGTGGGTGCTTTTTACGTGCCACACACACACACACACACACACATATATATATATATATATATATACCAAGTCTGGCCATGGGTGGGGGAGGGGGTATATTACTTTGCTTAAAGACAAGTGACAGGAAGAACATCTGGTCATGGAAACTCAGCTTCAATAAACTCAGTCCAACCCATGCCAGCAAGGGAAACTGGACATCAATACAACAATGACGAACATTCGCCATACATTGTTCCGGTGCTTATCTAAAACATACACCCACAGAATATTACTCAGCAGCCGAATATTTTCATATATTTCTTAAACTTTTAGCATTCAGATTACTCTGTCACATGTACTGCTTATTTATTCACATCATTTTGAATTAAAACGACATTCCAGGGTAGGTGTGAGATGCCAGATCTGGCCGATTTGAACATAAAGAATATTTTGGCCAGATATAGCCAGTTTAAATGCTCAAGGGTTAAAAATTCTCCACTACTTTCAATCACTGGACTGTAGTCACAGTATAGTACCCCTTCACGAGTCACTTTGAGCAACACTACTTCTAGAACACTATTTGTTTCATAGGAGACCTCCAAAAAATGAAAGGCAAACATGACCTTGGTGTGACTTGAACTCAAAATACTAGGGAATTAAGATTATATTGTTAACCTGGGTAATGTTATATAGCTACTGAAACTGTGTGTGTGTATGCACATACATGCATTATTTGTTTTTAGGATTTTATACAACTTTGCAACAAGTTCTATAATAGTCTGAAGAAGAAAATAACTTCTATTACAAAAAATATAAGAGCTTAAAAAAGAAACTTCATTTTGAATGTAACACAACGGGCTTGTATCCAGACAGAAACCAAAAACCGCTTACATCTGTCTAAGGTAATAAGTGAAATATTAATTAACAATAGCAATTACCAAGTTTTAATAGCCATTTTTGCTACTAGAAAATAAATAAAACAAAGAAAAAGAAAGCATGATGTATCATTATTTGAAGATAACAAAGAGTAAGAAGAAAGCAAGTGAAAATTAGAGTGAATACTATTAGAAGCGGGTCCTAGATTATCAAATTTAACTAGGCTAATAAAGCCCTATTTTAGTAGCTGGGTAACGGGGTGTGTGGCATTCATACTTTCCCTTAGTGATGTGAGGAGAACTGACTTCAACCAAGAAATGAGGTCTTGACTTGCCGGGAGCTTTCATCTCTTGCTCTACATTACAACAGAACTTAGAATATTACTTAGAGTTAAAGGTCTCCCCAAGTATCTTTTGATGGGTGTTATTATTTCTTACTATACAAAACTGATAGCCAAGGTGTATTGGAAAATAAACATACATGAAACATACATGAACATACTTTCATGCGTGCATACATACATACACACATGCACACACAGATGATGAAGAATTGATGATGCAGTGCAAGAGATTTTAGTGATCGATTGAAAGTGATTGATTATCCATCAGTATCAAATGCAATGCGGATTGATAGACAGATGAAACCTTTCAAAAATACCAAACAATAGTCGCCAGGGACCAACACTGAATGTGAACAGCAGTTACATAAAAAAATACTTGGAATGGTTGGGGCATTGGTGACTCTGATGCCCTTCCCTACCACATATAGTACACTGGTAACACGGTATTTCCTGACTACAACTTTGAGTCCTACCCACTGACCGTGAATTCAGCTTCAAGCTGGGCTCGGGCTGAGAGTGCATGCTGCCAGCTTTGGCATCTGTGTTCGCATACCTAACATCGGCAGTGGAAGTTCGTGTGTCTGATTCCGAATTTGTGCGTAAACTAGAGAGATGCACTGACTTTGTCATGTGCTCCTGTGACATATTGCTAGCAGGCTTGTTCCCTGACAGTGTCTTTTTAGTGCTAGAAGAAGCCCTTCCTTTTGAAGTTTGTGAGGACACACAAGAGGAAGTTAAGGGTGTCGCATTAGTAGAGGAGAAAGATGGGAAAGTGCCATTTTTTTTACCCCGTAGTTCATAATTGCAGGACGTGTTCATAACTGTGGTCCCTTTCTCAGGAACCAGTCGCTTAGCAACAAATCGAATTTTGCCATTACCGATATCCCTAGCATTATTTCGTATAGCAGCAATGTGATCATCGGGATAGTCAAATAATGGATTATTTCGGTTGGAAGTCCGGCTGTTGGCATTCCTATTAGGGCCATCACCAGATGAATCAGCCACTCGAGCAGCATAGCTCCCTCGCAACAATTCTGAATTTGCTTGTTTCTCCTCGACCTCTTCTACCATGTTGGGTAGTTCTTTTTCTTCTTCGATTTGAGGAGGTGGTTGAGGTGGAGAGGGACAAGGGGCCGATGCTGACTCAAGGGTCTTTTCAAGGAAGTAAGGTTCAAACAAGTTCAGAGACATCGCAGACGGTCGTTTCAATTCCAAATCGGAACTGTACCGTTGTGAGAGATATTTCTCCTGGTGAGAGACCCTCTCTGGCAGGACCTCCAAATCATCAGAGTTGAGAGGTGGGGAGTCGTTCTCTTCTTCCGGCTCTGGTTCTGGTTCTGGTGATGCTGACCGCGGAGGCGAAGCAGCACATGGAAACTCAGACGATTGTAAGAGTTCAGTTGAACAACATCGAGTTGAATCCAATGGCGGAGTCAGAGGAGGGGAGGCTGGGTTATCCCTGCTGTAAAGGGCACTGAACTGATGTTCTAAAGGCGCATTTTGGCTGGAGTTATAATCTGGCTCCACGTTGTCAATGATGTCTGCTGGCTCAGAGAAATTAGGCTGGGTCCAGGAATCAACAGCTGACGTGTCTCCATTCTGCTGGTACATTGGAATATTGTGATCAGGTGACAATTGCACAGGATCTGTAATAAAAGAACGGAAAAGAAGAAAGAATATAAGAAAATGGAAGTGTTTATGAAGTATAAACATTTACAGGAATTGCATTTTTCAGTTTTGTTTTCAGTTACAAATATCAAATATATATATACAACCATGAGTACACACACATACACACACGTTGAGCTCCTTCCAATTTCTATGTGCCAAATCCACTTACAAGGCTTTGGTCAACCTGAGGCTACACTAGAAGACACTTAACGAAGGGGCCACACAGTGGGACTGAATCCATGATCAAATGACTGGGAAGCAATGTATCTGATTGTTCGGATGACTACTTACCTACAACAGGTCTGTATGTTCAGGGAGGGTCTGTGGTTGCTACTGCACAATAACAACATTTACAGCATGTTGCAGGAAGACAACAGCTCCAGAATGGCGTACTACAATACCATCTTAAACAACTCATGGGTATAGCAAGTATACCAGTAATGAATTTGGGAGAAGAGGAGGACTGAAGGAACCACGATTAGTGAATGGAATCATTGTGCTGGGGTTTACCTACCAATATCAGCCTTTTCTGGTACAGTTGGAATGTCTGTCTGGACTCCAACTGTTTGAACTGATTTCTGTTCCTGACTGTACAGCATCTGTTCTTGTTCCACAAAGATGGAAAACAACCTTGACCGCACCGCACTTTGATGGGAAAAAAAAGAAAAGGAATTAATAGACACACATTGAATAAGATATATAAAATGATTCACTGATATATATATAGTAAGATTTCTTTGTGTATTGTATACACATCTACACATTGCCCACATCTACACTTTTATAACTTAATCCCATTCATTTATCTATAAATGTATATTAATTTTTTTATATATTTATGTACTCATAGATTTTTTATGTGTTTTAATATTTTAATGACTGATACATTGGTATATTTATGAACTGATATACATCAATCCAAAAGCACCCACTACACTCTCGGAGTGGTTGGCGTTAGGAAGGGCATCCAGCTGTAGAAACTCTGCCAAATCAGATTGGAGCCTGGTGTTGCCATCTAGTTTCACCAGTCCTCAATTAAATCGTCCAACCCATGCTAGCATGAAAAGCGGACGTCAAACGACAATGATGATGATGATGTTGGACCTCTTTGAATTCTCCTTAAGACACACACATATGTATGTATATATATATATATATATATATATATATATATATATATATATATATACACACACACACACACACACACACACACAGATGCACATTTTATGTGCATGTGTGTGTGTGTGTAACATTATAAACATGAACAGAATGCAACAAATACACATGTAATGTGATAGACAGGGTTTGGGTTCTGTCAGACGGCCTACAGCTCTTTGTCTCATACATGCGTGTGTGTGTGTTTATGTAAGTCTTCTATTAAAATCTCGGATGCCAATTCATAAACATTCCACTATGTTTTGTTTTTCCTTTTGTTGTTGACTCTATATCCTCTCGCATTGTTCCAACCTTGCACAATTAGTCTCTTAAAAGTAACATCACACAACACTTCACCAAAACTATTCCATTTTAATGTATTTTCTTTACTTACAATTCCACACTGGTACTAAGGATCATTGACTTCATCTCTCTCCTGAGAAAACCCGTGAATTCTGAAGACAGATTCTGCAAACAACTGAGACCAGCAACTGTCCAAAAATCGAGGAATGAATGCTGGTAGAGATTACACAAATGACAGTCACTTTGTGGAGAATTGTTGGGCTGCAAAAAGAAGAAAAAAGAGAAAAGAGAGAAAAATAAATCATTTAAATTTGAAATCCAAGAGTTAAGAAATTTACTCTGATTTTGGCTTTTTTCTTCCTCTCTTTTATTCTTTTGACTGTGGCCATGCTGAAGCAGAGCCTTGAAGGGTTTTTTAGTTGAAGAAATCACCCCCACAACTTATTCTTTGTAAGCCTAACTAGAAACAGCAGCCACTTAATCTACAAAAAATAAAATATTTTGTATTTTATGCATAATAATCAGAATCACCTTCATAGTTTTATTGAATTATATGCATATTTTGCCATAAAAGGAAAATGTTGGTATCGATCTATTTCATTCAGGATAGGCACTGTCTACCTTGCCAGGCGGCACATCCCTGCTTGCTTGGAAACAGGTGAGGTTTAATGACAGCAAGAGCATCCAGCTATAGAAAATATGATTTGACAAATTCCATCAAGCAAGTATGGAAAAGCAGATGTAAAAATGATGACAATGATGTCCATGATGCAGTAGGGGTAAAGAACAACACTAAAACAGTAAACCAACAAGGTTGCTTTCTCTGCTAGAAATAGCAGTCTAACCTCCTTCAAATCATACTCAGATGACTATAAAATAAGAAGAGAGTCATATTCAATAGCATAGTGCTAAATACACTGTTTGAAAGAAAAATATGGGATGGAATGTGGTCCAGTAATTCCAACATAAAAACAATAAGTTTTGTAAGAATAAAATACAATAAACATTCCCCAGCATTCAATAGTAATACCAAAATATGCTTCAACTTACATTGGAGAAGTTCAACCATTTGGTGAGAATTGTCCTAAATGGTGTGAAAGAACATCTTCTGAAAGAAAAGACAGGAAGAGAAAAAAAAAAGAGATTGATGAAATAAGTACCAGTTATGCATTAGGGTCAATGTAATCGATTAGCCCCCACCCCTAAAATTTCAGGCCTTGTGCCTATAGTAGAAAAGATGATTTGTATTATTATTATTATTATTAATTAATTTATTTATTTATTTATTTTCAATAGCTTCATGTTACCATGTAGAGCCTCATGCAAAATGTCAGTGGCTTCAAGCAACCAGGTATAATGAGAGAAAAAGAATCCAAATGAAAATATTAAAAATGAAAACAGATGAATAAAGTTGTCTTACTGAGAGTTTCGGGAGCAGATTTCAACAAAAATATGGCCCAACAGGTCTGCAAAGGTCTCAGCAGTCAAACTTTCCGGCTGGTAAGCAACAACAACAACAATAGTGTAAGTTTTGGACGGAATTATTACAAAGACAAATACAATGAAGTGGCAGGATCATCATCATCATCATCAAACTTCTTACTGCACAGTCATGCCGGCACTTGTCTTTCAACAGAAAAATGATAATGAAAGTATTAAATATAGATGTGTGCAGTTTTAATGAGCAGGAAACACATCGAAGGAGTATTTTGCTCATTGACTTGTGTTTGATATCCGAAGCATTCCAGTTAACTACAACTTTACAAAACGCACACCATATAAGAAGGAATTGTGCTTGGTATTTTGTCACAACGGTAAAATACAAAGAACAAAAGAAAAAACAAACAAAAATGCTACTTGAATTTTTAAGTAATTTTAAAATGAAGACCTAACAAAAGGTAGGGTTTCATAGAAAAATACACCATTCAGGTCTGATATTTTCTAAAAGTAGAAATAAGAAAAAGATTACCAACCTTAATATGATCAATCTCTAAATCTGTGATAGTTGTGCGCAGACTATTCTCAAAACTGTTATGATCTGAAAATGAAAAGAAGACAAATTAAAAACATGTATAACACACCGCTACACTTCCCCTCCTCACTCTCTCTCTCTCTCTATCTCACCCTGTCTCCCTTTCAGTTGTAAGGTGACCTCTCTAATGGTGGTGCCATGAAAACAAAAAACAAAAGCACAAAGATCACTTTGTAAAATGGCTGGTAGATTAAACAGGGACAAGAAAACTCATTTAGCCTCTATAATGCTGGTGCCATGGAAATATGTACTCAGCGGACAGTTCTGGAGAAGGATTGAGGGGAGGGGGAATAGGTTAGTGAAAGGTCTAGGGGAGAAACAGTAAGTGTAAGGAGAAGAGAAGACATGAGGCTGATAGGGTTTCGTTAGAAATGGTATATGGCCATCAAATTTAGAAAATCAGACTCCATTGTAGTAGTAGTAGTAGTAGTAGTAGTAGTAGTAATAGACAAGACAAGGAGAGGACACAGAAGGAAAGTGGTTTGGAGAGAGAGAGAGAGAGCAAAGGCTAAAAGTTTACTTTATCAGGTTAAATAGTCTTTCTTGAAGTATGTTCTAAAGAAACTCACCTCGAAAATAAAATATTAGAGTGATGGCATTATTAAAGAAGTTGGGTTCTTGAATCGCTTGTGTTAAGACGGTCTTCAGAATAAGGTTCAGTTTCTGGGTGCTGGACAGTTCTCCTGAAACAAAATCAAAGGGAACAATTAACTGAAGTCTTATATTACGTCTTCGATAAATAAGAAAGAAGTACAGTTCAGACAAGCAATATGGCTTTTATGCTGCAGTACACATCTTAGATACTAATGTGGGAACCACTGAAACCAATTGTGCATATCTGGCACTCTGAATGTGTTGGGGTCTTTTTTTTCGGGGTGGGGGTTACACATCTATTGAGCCTATATAGAAACCTTTAAGCAGTCATTTCACCTGCTAAAAATAGTAACAAAATCTCACTCAAATCTCTCAACCCTTTCAAAAAAAAAAAAAAAAAAAGCATATTGGTAAATGTAGTCTTAGGTACACTTTACTAGGAGGGGAAAAAAGACAAAAATTGGGCTGGTTCCAATTAGAAACCCTTTCATGATAGGTCTGCCAATATGGAGTTTAGCAACAACAGCTGCATGTCTATTTTGTCTGCTGCATTTAACCCTCAAATTTCCTCGAGTCAATGTACCAACCTGCTGCATTTGGCAACGAAGGGAGGTCACTGTGTTATGCATGTTCTATAAAGTATTCTGTATATTGATATTACAGCCTACATTATATAACTAGGGTGGAGGCGCAATGGTCCAGTGGTTAGGGCAGTGGACTCGCGGTCATAGGATCGCAGTTTCAATTTCCAAACCGGGCGTTGTGAGTGTTTATTAAGCAAAAACACCTAAATCTCCATGAGGCTCCAGCAGGAGGTGGTGGCGAACCCTTCTGTACTCTTTCTCTCAATCTTTCTTCCTGTATTTCAAAGGACCAGCCTTGTCACACCCTTCGTCACGCTGAATCTCCCCAAGAACTACGCTAAGGGTACAAATGTTTGTAGAGTGCTCGTTAATTTCACGAGCAGGCTGTTCCGTTGATTAGATCACTTGGAACCCTCGTCGTCGTCACCAACGGAGTGCCATGATATAACTAGGAGTGAAGATGACTATTTGATATTTACTCTGTACAACTGTGAGCGTTAGACACAGCTGTACAGAGTATATATGCATATATGTGTGTCTAGATGTATGCATCAACATCATCATTTAACGTAAATGTCCCATGTTAATATAAGTATGTAGGGTTGATAGAATCCCAGGACTGAATTGTGATCATATGTCTGCTTTGGCATGGTTTCATGCCCTCCTTGTTGCCAACCTTCACCTCTTTCTAAGCAAAATAATTTCCCCATAACCAGAATTGGCTTTTGCAGAATATTGGAAATGAATGACATTCATTGACAAAAAAAATCACACGTCAAGACAAGGAGACACACATGATGGGCTTCTGTTTCCAGCTACCAAACACACTCACAAAGCTTTGGTCAGCTACAGTAGAAAACATTTTCCCAGTTGAGAAACAGGCACACATACCATACATACATATGTACCATACACACATGCGTACGTACCATACATACATACTGTACATGTACACACACATAAATATAAATTCACCATTGTTTTAACATTCACTTCTCCATTATTGTATATGTGAAACACAATTCACTGAGGGTAGATTTTCTCATTGGTGCTCTTCCTACTGCCAACCCTCACCAGTTTCTAATCATCATTATCATCGTTTAACGTCTTCCCCATGACCAGACATGTTTTCACACAAGATTAGAAACAAAAGACGCTGCTTGTATGATGGCAACACTTGTCTACAATGGTCACATGCATTCAAACAAAAACACATGCACATGCACACACACACACACACACACATACACACACACACACACACACACACACACACACACACACACGCATATTCTCTTGGAAACTCATTTGGGATGAAGGCAGAAACAGAGACAAACGAAATGTGTCAACATTAATACAAGCGTTTCACATGAAAGGTAAAAGTATGAGAAGAGTTACTGAAATCAAGGAAGAGCTGATCCATTTCCCAGTAGAGCTGTGGCCAGTGTACATTGGAATGAGCTGAAGGAAGGACCTGAAATAACACCGAGAAGAATAAAGACAATAAGATGGCAATTAACAATATAATAACGAACTAATTGCATGTAGTGTTCAGGTGCACTACGACTGGTCAGAAAAGGTTAAAAGAGGGAATGGAAAACAGACATGCAAGTAAAGAAAAATGGCAATGATAGCAAGAGATATACGCAGAGTGTGCAGAATAAAATGCAATAAGACAAAAAAGAGTCATGTTGGGCCTCACAGAGGCAAAGTGGTCAAGTTCCTTTCAAGCAGTGGGCCTCACAGAGGCAAAGTAGTCAAGTTCCTTTCAAGCAGTGGGCCTCACAGAGGCAAAGTGGCCAAGTTCCTTTCAAGTGTTGGGCCTCACGGAAGCAATGACCGAGACCTTTGGCATTATGTCGTGCTTGCAAAGAAGACCCATCAGGCCAAGTAAAATTAGAGTTGTGGCAGATACTGGTGTCGCACAAATGGCACCCGTGTCAGTGGCACGTAAAAGAACCCATTACACTCTCGGAGTGGTTGGCGTTAGGAAGGGCATCCAGCTGCAGAAAACCATGCCAAAACAGACTGGAATCTGGTACAGCCTTCCAGCTTACTAGCCCTGGTCAAACCGTCCAACCCATGCCAGCATGGACAACAGATGTTAAATGATGATGGTGGTGGTGCAGGGGCATGTCAGAATTAATGCTGGTGAATTTTGGGAACCATGGAACTTCTGAATGATGCAGCTCAACGCTTTAACAACAATAGCTACAGCAGGAACAATAGTAACAACATTCTAATAATATTAATCTAATAATTGCACCAACCACCATCTTTAAGTTACAATTTAAACATAGAGACCTTATTCAAGAAACAATTCACAAAAATAAGACATCTTACCTGCTGGAGTTTCTGAGCTAATTCTGTTAAATTAGTATCAATTACAGAATGGCTGCAATTTGATCCCCATGAAGTTGACCAGTTATTCCTACAAAAATTAAGAAAAATTTTTTAATCATTATTTCCTTATAGTATATTTTTTTTTAATTTGTTGGAATTTTTTTTAAATATACTTATACACACACAACAGTTTCTATCTACCAAATCACCCTCAAATCTCAGAGCTATAGAAGATACTAGCTTAAGGTGTCACATGGTAGAATTGAACCTGAAACTACGTGGTTGTAAAGCATACTTCTTAACCACACATCCATGCTTGTACATGAATATAAGTTTATCATATATATATATATATTGGCTTCAAATTTTAGCACAAAGCCAGTAATTTCAGGAGAGGAGATATGTCAATTACATCAACCCCCAGGGTTCCACTAGTACTTATTTTATTGACCCCCAGAAGGATGAAAAGCAAAGTCAATCCCAGTGGAATTTGAACTCAGAATATAAAAACAGACAAAATGTTGAAATGCATTTTGCCTGGCGTGCTAAGAATTCTGCCAGCTCATCACCCTATCAGAAATATACATTAGTTAATAACACATGCCAGCATTGACGTTAAATGATGATGATGATGATGAAATTTAATATCTATACATAATTATTATAAGAAACTAATCAAGCATTTATTAACAAGAGCAGTAAGCAGAAGGAACCCATCATGTTGGAAACGCCTCAGCTGAAAAAGAAATATGTGTGAAGAAAAGAATTTGACGGGGTTTACCTGGGTAAATTAGGTTTTGGTGGTTCCGTCTTTGAACAACTGTTGAACATTGAAGGTGGCACCAATACAGTACTAGGTTTCACCAGCTTCAAATAGTTTGGACTTAACGATGGTTGTTGGCTGAAAGTAAAGAGAAGTTGGTGAGGAAAAAAATTATTATTTAACTTCAGTCTCTTAGTTACGAAAAAACTGAACCAATTTTAACAGGGGACAAGACACCGGTATCTGTCCCTCTGTCGTACTTTAGCTTCTCAACATCCAACATGAAGCTTTCCTCTCTACAACAACTGTATTTAGTCAAGGAAGTCATTTTTTGTCTCGCAAGTTACTTGGCAACCTCACTAGCGCTGGTGTCGTGCAAAAAAAAAAAAAAAAAAAAGTACCCATACATGCTGTAAAGGGGGTGCTGGCATTAGAAAGGGCAGCCAACTGCAGAAACCATGTCAAAGCAACACTGGACCTCGATGCTGATTGGATCCTATGGAAGACAAACATTAAATGATGATGAGGGATACCCATCTAATGATGTAGGCCTATATATGATGGGTTTAGCACTTGCCTCAATAACTTACCATTGAGTCCTGAGGTCTACAAGATGACAAAAACAACAATATCAACAACACGACTTTCTGTTCAAACTGCGTCGTCTTAACATACCGAGGTTCGAATGATGGGCTCCAAGTAGTGAAGTCATCGAAATTTCTCCGAGGACAGTTGTTTGAGGTTTCAGTAGAACCGAGAGGTTGGAAACCAGGAGGCACCGAACGGGTCTTAGTTGTCCAAATATCCTGACTCCGTGCTGGTGGATGTGATATAGGAGTTGAATCAAACCGAGTTGATGCTACAGAAAAATAAATAGATTAATTAATTAATAACAATAATAATAATAATATTAATAATAATAATAATAATGGTTTCAAATTTTGGCACAAGACCAGCAGTTGTTAGAAGGAAGAGTAAACCAGTTACATCAATCCCCCCAGTGCTCAACCAGTTCTAATTTTATCAATTCCTGAACGGATGGAGGGCAAAACTGACCTTCACAGAATTTGAACCCAGAACATAAAGTATTGGAAGAAATACTGCAAGACACATTTTGTCCAACATGCAAATGATTCAATGATTCCATCAGTTTGGTGCCTTTAATTTTCGGTGGGGCAAGACGAAAAATCCTTATAAGACAGGTAAGTTTACATGAAGTTTACATAAAATTAGGTGATGTAAAAAAAGGGGGGGGGGGGGGGGGAATGGAATAAAATGTATACATAGTATACCAAATTTGAATACGAATACATGTATGACGTAATCCTGATGCAGGAGAGCCTCCAACCAGGGCCAATGAAGGAACTCCACAGATTCAAGATTACCCTGATCATCAAGGGTACAAACCTTCACCCAACTGATGTTCTATCTACAGGCAAATGCTGAGAGTATTTCTATTCACTCAAAGCAACTTCATCAGTCACCCCCTACCGTTTGACAGATTCACTGGTGGAGAGCCCTTCCCTCTCCATTCTTACTTTCCTTTCCAAGTAGAACTTGTAAATCTGAATGAGGGACTGAGTGAGGAGGAAAGGGTCTTACCTCAACCCTTTCAACATCATCCACCAGAAACCAGAAACAAGGAAACAGCCTGCCCAAACTTATAAAATGAAGGCAGCAAAGCAATCTTCTTGATGGGGTTGGCTGACAGCCAGGTCCAGGTTACAAGCAACACCAACCATTCATGTCCACAAGTCAGCAATGCTCAGAGACTACACAAATGCAAGCAGTACAGTTTTGTTGCTGTGATCTCATCTTGGACAGTTCCATATAGCAGCACCCCTCAGCCTGTATAGTTCAGCTCAAACCAGCAGTGCCCCTGCTCAGTAGCGTTGCAAGTCAAGGATATCTGGAAGTTATCCATAGCAGTCCCTAGCCAGAAAGTTTTCCTGAATAGATCAGCCAGTTCATCCTTGTTGACACCTAGATTTTATCCAAGGACATCATTGCTCTTACCCATAACTAGCCCTCTACATATTGCTGGAACATTCCAGAGATGTAATGTAAAAACCATATACATCTTGTGGGAAGATATTTTATCGTCTGTTGTTAAAGCACATACTTAGGCGTCAAACGAAAAGGGTTTTGAAGTAATAAAGGAAAGCTGCTACTAACGTAGATTTCTTGGATTATTATTCTCCGTTTGAAACTTCTTGTCCGTATACAATTCCTGAATCTGGCTTTGGACATCATTCATTACCTCTGAGAGTGTCTTGCTGTTAGAATAGTTACAGTCGAGAGAACCTGCAATAACAACAACAACAATAACAATGATAATAATGATGATGATGATTTCATTTATTTGCCACAAGGGTGAATGATAAGAAGGACAATACAAACACAAAAAGTGTGGGGATTTACATATAATGAAATGATTACAAAAAGGGACAGTAAGTATACACGGTATACATTGAAAAAGGGACATATGCTTAGCATACAAAGATTTTTTTAAAAAAAGGAGTAGAGAGGATGATAGAGATGTGGCCCTCCTGATACAGGAAGGCCTCTAGGGATAATACCATCACAACAACTTCAAAGGCACAAAGCCAGAAGATGGCATGTTGATAGAGGAAGGGATTTTTGCAAAAGCACAAATGTAAACATACATATATGCACACACACACAAACATAATATGTATACACATACATATACATACACAAATATGCATACACATGCATATACAAACACACACCAGGAATTTCTTAACGAATCAAAATTTTGCTTCATAAAAGGCTGCAGTTTCACTGATTAAATTTCTGTCGAAAACAACAAAATCTTAAACTTACACTCACTATTTGAAGCGAACATATAGTCAGCATTGTGACTGAAAAGGTTCTGAACCTCCTGCTGAGCTTTCTGGAACTGATGCATTTTGTCCATGTTGGCAAGTTTCTCAGGAGTCAGTTCCGACGTCGCATCAAACACCGAGAGGTCAGCACTTGGAATTCGCGTTTGATTCCAGTAATTCTTGTCGTCAATGTGTATGCCAGTGTGAGGGTGCCGGCTATTTGAAACTGCATCAAAATCTTCAGATTTGCATGTATCGGCCACTTTAGAATAGGCTTTAGGTGCGTGGAAATGGTCTGCAGGAAAACCTCGATTGTCATTGTTGTATGGTACTAAAAAGAAAAAAATATATATATATAAATAAATAAAAAAGAAATAAAATGGAAGAAATGAAAAATGCAAAATCAGTGAAGTGAAAATTGACAAAAATAGAGCATGACTGAAAAAGTAAAAATGATACTTACTAGATGGAGAGGCAATATATTCTGCAATAGGAACTTCCCCATCAGGCTGAAAGAATAAATTACACTTAGCATCACACTCTAGCTGACCATAATGGACACAGTAATGGTCAGGGGATATCATAATAGACACAGCAAGGGTCATTTTTACTTGATTTCCTGGAATGTGATTGTCCTGTGAACAGTAAGTGGTCCCCTGAGACACTTGAAAAGCTTAGAGAAGCCATTAGGAGGAAGAGATGGAATAAGAGGCTGACAATGATCCACATTCACCAGGACAATGCAGGACCACATACGTCTTGGTCAATAGACCAAGCAATCAGCAAATTACATTGGTCAGTGGTTCCCCATCCACTGAACAACCAGAAGCTGGTGCCAGTTTGATTTGATGAAGGACAGTCTTTAGGGATAATGATTTAATGACACAGACAAGGTGAAAACAGCTATGAAGAAGTGGGTACAACAGTTCACATCTGAATTTTCTTCAAAGAAGATTTGAGAGTTGGGTCCAAAGATGGTGTAAATGTATCACTTGTGACAGAGACTATGTTGAGTAGAAACTTTTGTAAAGTGGAAGAGTTACTCTATCAAACATATGCAATCTGAACAAACTATGTCAGTTAATAAAAAGTTAGACATTCATAGACATTCAGTCTCGTTCAAATGAGCAAAATTATGACCAGGCACTTTCTGCTCTAAAATTTTGTAATGAATCCAGTTGGCAACAGGACACAGAAATATAATTTGAATGAGTCACAATCATGTAAATCAACAAATTGCTGATTTCTCAACAGTTTCACTGTGTCCTTGACTATGAGACTAAATGCACTGGCTAAGTTTACCTAAGCTGTAAGAATGGCAAAACACAAAGTAGGAAAATCAAATACAATTCAGTACTTACTTTACAAACTTCAGACTCCAACAATTCATGGATGACACTGCGCTGGGTTTGACTGTAATTAAAAAATAAAAATAAAGGAAATATTTTAATTAAAAAGATTCTTTGAAAACGGGTTGTAGCGGTGATTTGAAACCAAATCATTAGATATGCGATCAGACATCACGAGTGTACCACAATAGTTTCACGTGGTCAGCATGAAGTTTTAGCATGATGGAGTTTCTAGAATGTTTTGTCGTTACCCTTTAAAAAAAGTGGTTTCGGTGGCAAAACTCTTTGCAGAATGTTGAGAGCAGCTGATTCGTTTACACATCTCATCTCTTGCCAGTAATTTCGTCTCACTCATGTGATAAATCCAGTAAACAATATAACAATTGAAATTACAGCACATTGGATTTGGTAGATGGAAACTGAAAGAAGCCTGTCGTGTAAACATATTGTGAGTGGATTTGGTAGACGGAAACTGAAAGAAGCCCATCATATGTATACATATATGCATATATTTGTGTATGTGCTTGTGTTTGTCTCACCACCATCACTTGACAACCAATGTTGGTGTGTTTATGACCTCGTAACTTAGCAGTTCGGGAAAAAGAGACCAATAGAATAAGTACCAGGCTTACAAAGAATAAGTCCTGGGGTCGATTTGTTCAACTAAAGGCAGTGCTCCATCATGGCCACAGTCAAATGACTGAAACAAGTAAAAGAATAAAAGAATAAAGGAATATGTAGACACCAGTTGCCAGGGACAGACGAAATCCTGCTGAGCATTTCGCCCGTGTGTTTCATTAGAAATAGTACTACAAAAGGATTATAAACAGAACAATTCGTTTCAGTGGTTGGGGTTGGGGTGAGGTGGGGAGGGGGTAATACTTACTAATTGTAGAGTGAAACAACATATTTGCCAACTGAGGAACAATGGAAGAATACGTAAAAATTTTGTCCAGAAACCACATTACTCAGTACTTTCCCGGCACGGTTTATCCATGATGGTGGGGCCAGCTGGAAAGAAAACCAACAATACAGTTAGACATCACAAAACCCAAATCACTTGGAATGAAAAGGAGCAAATCAATGTAAGTAACACTCAAAATACTAAATATAATTTCTACGAATGTCATGGTGGTGGTTGTTGTTGCTGATGTAGTCTTTTTTTAGTTGGCCTTTGGCATAAGAGAGACCAAAACTCCACAACTCTGATCATTCCATTTTCTTTTCTGCCATATTATATACTCTTTTCTACTCTAGGTACAAGGCCTAAAATTTTGGGGGAGGGGGCCCAATCAATTAAATCGACCCCAGTATGCAACTGGTACTTAATTTATCACCTCCAAAAGGATGAAAAGCAAAGTTGACCTCGGCAGAATTTGAACTCAGAACGTAAAGACAGACGAAATGCCTCTAAGCATTTCCCCTGGCTTGCTACGGTTTCTGCCAGTTCACTGCCTTTGCCTCGACAGCAATTCTTTTCTACTCTAGGCACAAGACCCAAAATTTTTGGGGAGGGGGCCAGTCGATTAGATTGACCGCAGTATGCAACTGGTACTTAATTTATCGACTCTGAAAGGATGAAAAGCAAAGTTGACCTCGGCGGAATTTTAACTCAGAACATAAAAACAGACTGACTGGCTCCCAGCATCAAAACTGCATGTTAATTTATGTACCAAAACACCAGATTAATAATGGCAAAATTGTTTCACAAAATTCTTATTTTCAAAATTAATTGGAACACAGGCAATGTATTTCAACAGAAATATGACAAAAGGGTTTATTTTACTAAATTCTTCATTTTTAAAGCCAGTGTATTCCAACTAAATTCTCCATTATTTTCAAAATCAACTGAAACTATTAACTGAAAGCAATTAGGTACTTTCTAGCATTCGTAGCCTCTCAGATATCCAAGCAGACGCTCAGGTAATCCATCAAACAAACAAACTTGTTCAATTATTTGGTGGTTGGGTATCCAGACATGGGAAACAAAATAGTTCTGACGGGACTAACAGGATTAAATTTTTTTTTTTTTAAGAGAGAGAGAGAGAGAGAGAGAGAGAGAAAGAGAGAACTGTAAACTCACAGGTTCAATACCATACAATCTACAATGCAATGCTTGGGCGTTTAGTTCACTGAAACGTGGAGGAAATTCAGTTGATATTCTATTGAGTGGTCGTTGCTCAGCAAACCCATAGTCCAAGTAAAATAAATCAGCTTTTTCTCTGGAAGAAACGAATAAGATATCAGCAATGGAGTTTACAAGATGTGGTTACAAATGAGATCTTCAAAAAAACACGTGAACTCTGTATTTTACATGTGAGAGAGAGAGGAAGAGAGAGAAAATGAAAGAGATAAGGATAAAAAAATTGGACAACTGACCCCATAACCCTTGAGATGCGAGCTCGTAACCATTTCTCAACTGAAGAGCTATATGCAATAACAAACTGCTCGGGCTGGACCATGCCGATTTGTGTGGCGGGTTTTTCATTGTGGAAACACTTTTGGATGTCAGTTTCAAGTTCGCAAAACTCAACTGGAAAAACAAAGAAATTTGATAAATGACGAAGAGGATAACAAAAATTTTCAATGATTTCTTAAGAGATAACAGATCTTCAAAAATGAAGATTTTCGTTAACTTCACTAAACCCAAATATAAAATAGAAATTCTGAAAACAAGATGGTGATGAACATCAATAATTTCATAAGAAATCAAAAGATCTTTGGACACAAAGTTTTTCATTTTTCTCAGCAAAATAAGGATTCACCATTTTTCAACAAAGAGTCATTAGAATGTTTGCAAATAATGGTGGCTCCCAATCTTGTAGAGACAACACTGAGGACATCTCCTCATTAATGCACCATGGTCAAGTCAGCTCCAGCAAATGGCCACTCTTGTCTCTATAAACTAATAAAATGCTTGCCAAGTGTAAAGGATTTGGTCATACGGCTATCAACAAAAGGAAAATAATTTCCAATTATCAGATACATAGGCACAGATATGGCAGAAGCGTTAGCACGCTGGGCAAAATGCTTAGTCTTTCTTTCCCCGTGTGATATCCTTGGTCGTCATCAACAATGATGGACAAACAAATTTCATCACAGACCAACATTGATTCGGCAAAGCAATGATCAAAGGCAATCCAACAAAGACCACCCAGTCTTTTCCCTATAAACAGGCAAAAGAGGACCACATTACCCAGTTATGTCCTCCTCTCATACAATAGGATGAGATTCAAAAAGGATTTGATTTATTTCTGGCAGGCTGAGTAACCATGTCAAGGGTGCTTGGAAGACGTGACAATGGACAGATCTATTCAATGTATGGTTTTAACAAGTTCATTTCTCAAATGTAATTTAATACATTTTTACTGATGCCATCCTTCCATATTTTTTTTAAACAAACATTTAAGCAACGTAAGAAACTCAGAAATGAAAATAAAGCAAGTCGTAGCACAAACATATGTTGTCTGATTTAAACAAACTTTCGATCGACATTCATTTTCATAAAACAAACACAAGAAAGCCATTTCTATTTCTCTTTTCTTTTCCTGTTAAAGCCTTAAAAGACCACGTGACTTACCAGCAAATAAAAACAGACACAAACAAACAACTAAAACATTACTACTTAACAGACGACACATTTCTCTCGTTCTCTGACCAATGTTGAATCAATACACACACACACACTTTTTTTCCTTCAATTAAATTCACCTTATTATAGTAGAAAAGTTTTAAGATAAAATGACTAAAGTAGATTTTAAGCAAAGAACACACAAACATATATGTATACATGCACACACACACAGGTACAAACATACACACACAAAGTCGCAATGATAATAACAGGTATTAGATTAAATGAGACAATAATGACCAACCTGTTGACAGCTGTAGCCAAATGTTGCTGGGGTCAATGACATGAGTCACTTTGCCAACTTGGTACTGAAGATCCATAAGGAAAAATACCCAAAACCCACAACTGGTAAAAAGAAAAGGAAAACAAATATATTTTACACACATTTGATATTATATATATATATATATATATATATATATATATATATATATATATATATATATATACACACCCTCACTCATATATGTTGTTTACATTATAAGAACTATTATTTTTATTTAGAAACTTTAAGAGATATGAGATAAAACAAAATGATTTATATGTATATTATATATATATATCATCATCATCATCATTGTTTAGCGTCCACCTTCAGTGCTGGCCAGGCAGAAGCTTGCACCAGACTTCTGTGTCTGTTTTGGACGGATTTTTTTTTGGGGGGGGGGGGGGGGCTGGATGCCCTTCCTAACACCAACCACCCAGCAAAGTGGACTTTGTGTGTGTGCGTTTATATATATATGTATGTATAGATACATACATATATGTAATTTGTAGGAAATTAATATAAGTGTTTGCAGAATTAGAAAACACAATTTTATTGTCTATATCACATCAACAACAGACAGCAAGCTTCCCTGGTAATTTCCTGTGCAATAAATTACACCTCCGTCCCATCCCAGGGAGATTTCTCTCATCCTCTTAACAATATGAAAAAATTACAGGGAAAAAAAAATCTAATCTTCATCTTTCTTTTCTTTTATTTCTCTATGCAGCAACCCCAGATAAACGAATCCCTTATAAATACAGGTAACAACTTGCATTGCCCAAAATTAATCCTTTGGGGCCAGATGTCGATGGTTTATATTGTCATGTTAACAAAGCCCGATACGCTACTTTTAATCTTGCCACCCACAACTGCACAGTTTCAGAAATAAATCCCAGTCTTTTAGGAAAGGAATATAAATATATATGGTATGTTCTGGCTTAAATTGAGAGCTATGAACCAAACCAAGCAAACAGAGATCACTGATAGCCAAGTAGAGAGTAAGTCTCTACACGGTTTCTCAACCTGCTAGAAATAGCAGCCAAATACCTTGCAAACTACACTCCACTGTCTCTAAAAGGAAGATATAAGATAAAGTATTCTAGAGTACATTATTGCTGGAAAAACTATGAGGATGGTCATGGCTGGAATGCTCAATTAGGCCTGACCTGGGGACAGACAATCACAAGAATCAACTACTGCAATGAAATCTGCACTAACCCTTTTAATGACAGCCCATCTGAGACCACCACTGGTTGTGTGATACAAATGTCCTAATTTTAAGTGATCTAAATCAAAACCTTACATCAAAATTACATCAAAATTATGCTCCAATCAGGCAGCTTAATAATGATAAAGTCATTTTACTAAATTATTCACTATATCCAAAATTAATTGAAATAAAAATTGTGTATTTCAACAGAAATATAACAACAAAAGGCTTAAAGAATTTGTATAATACTAGGATACTTTATTTGGTAACCGAAAAATTACTGACTCTTTTGATGCCTCGTATGTCAAAATCGGCAACTCAGTTTTCGAATCCATAAGGAACATACACACACACACACACACAAACTCTGTTTTATATATATAGATAAATCACATTCTTTTTTCCTTTCTTTCTTCTAAAATACTTGATAATTATTGGATTCAACTGGGGCCCATATGACCCTGGAGATCCATATGGCCCTTTGGGATCCACACGAGGTTTTGTTAAAATTCATCTGCAATAAATTAGTTATACAACACAAACTATTTAATAACCACTTTTTATACAATTGCGATTAATATTTAATTATAATGAAAAAAAGGCTTTTTATAAACACCGAAATGTTTAGCGGGGTCAAACAGAATAAAACAGGAATCAAAGGAGTCCATATGCAAAAATTGGTTGAGAACTACTGATCTAACCCATGCCGGCATGGAAAAACAGACATAAGATCAACAATGTTGATAAAACACAGGGTTCTGTACAATGCAATGTAACCCCATTTTCTATAGCATTAAATTAATGCTGTGAGACAAAAATGTTTGCATGCAGGTGATGCCAATCGATTCAACATTTACCAACAGATGATCCAAGTCACACAGGAGAAACACAGGGGCCTGTAAGCTGGCAATCCGAAACCTTATCAGGGTCCCCATTTCTAGAGGTTCACGAACAGTAGTAAATTCTGGTCTGGAGTATCATTTTCAAACTCTCTAATTTCAGTAAATTCCTCATAAAAAAAAACTCCACATTCTTTCTTCTGTATGTGTAACAAAATAAACACACACACAAAAAAAAAATCAAAAACAATACGGGGGGGAGGGCTAGGCTACTTGGTGTTATATCTGAAAGTAATCCAATTAAATCCCCCTTTCCGCTCCCCCACCACCAATCACGATATCTTACATACAGGTAAGCTGCTGTTGCTAACACACACAACATATATGGAGCATAGCAAAAATAACTAGGAAGAGGCTGGTGGGGAGGGAGGGGAATAACCCAAATATTCTTTTTTTATTTTGTTTTAGTCATTAGACTGTGACCATGCTGGAGCACCACCTTGAAGAAGTTTTAGTCGAATGAATCAACCCCAGTACTAATTTTTTTAAGCCAGCTGTTTATTCTATCAGTCATTTTTGCTGAACTGCTAAGTTACGAGTATGTAAACACAGCAACAGTTGTCAAGCAGTGGTGGGGGACAAACACAACAACAGTTCAAACACACATACACATGATGGGCTTCTATTGGTTTCCATCTACCAAATCTACTCATAAGGTTTTGGTCAGCCCAGGGCTATAGTAGAAGACACTTGCCCAAGGTGCCATGCAGTGGGACTGAACCTGGAATCATGTGATTATTTCTAACCATCTCACCACTATTTTACCTCTTTTCCCACCCAGCCGTCATTCCCTCCCTCTCTTCTAAAAGGTGAGTAGCTATGAAGCTGGGGTTTCATCACATTTGTTTGGGGCCATGCGTTTCATCAGCAAGATGCCTGTTCTCCTCTCCACACTCAGTCAAAGAGGGACCTTAGTCTTGCAGGCCGCATGGCAACCCCACTAATGATGGTGTCACAAGAAGAAAAAAGAAAAGGCACCCAGTACATGTTGTAAAGGGGTTGGCATTAGGAAGGGCATCCGACTGCAGAGGCCATACCAAACCAGACATTGGTGCAGAGTGCAGACTCATCAGATCCTGTCAAACCACCCAACACATGCCAACATGGAGCATGGATGTTAAATGATGATGTGATGATGATGATGGTAACAACTTGCTAAGGTACAACACAGTGAGATTGAACCCAAGACCACCTGGTTGCAAAGCATATTGGTCCACCTGACTGGCTCCTATGCCGGTGGCACATAAAAAGCACCCACTACACTCTTGGAGTGGTTGGCATTAGGAAGGGCATCCGGCTGTAGAAACATTGCCAGATCAGATTGGAGCCTGGTGCAGCTTACTGGCTTTCCAGACCCCAGTCAAACCGTCCAACCCATGCCAGCATGGAAAGCGGATGTTAAACGATAATGATGATGATATGGCGATCTCTGTTACAATAGCATTATTGAGGTATTGCTTCATTCATAGCGCAAACACACACGGTAACAAAAGTGTTGATGAAATTTTGACTTAAAAATATATTTACAAAAGAAAAAAGAAAAAACAGTTGATACAATATGTAGTGTGTGATACTTCAACAACAACAACAGACCCACCGCCACCACCAATCCCTAATAAAACAAACAAAAAAACTAAAATGTTAAGAAAAAATACTCTGAACGAAATTGCACACAAACAAGACGAAATTAATGACTCAAGGAGGAAATTCTATGCTGGCTTCCTTTCTTTCAATATTACTAACTGACCAGTTTAATTAAGACTTCAGGAAATATATCTACAGGCTGTAAGGCTGTCTTCTGTAAATTCTGTAGCAGCAGAATTTACAGCTAAAATAGTAGACATTATCTAGCCTAGATAATAACATCCGTTTTTTTTTTTTTTTACATATAGTTTCTTCAGACAAAATTAGGACACTCACTGGCCAGTAAGCAGTGGCTGATACAAGCATACATCAATCCACTTGCTAGCGAAAAGACATACAAGATTACAGTTGATAAAACTACTCAACAACAACAACACAACTTGATAAACCAGATAGATAGCACACCTTTTATAAATAAATAAATAAATCTAGAAAGCTGATAGGAAAGAAAAAAAAGTGGATACAAAAGAAATTAGATGAAGTGAGCAAGGGAGACGACTGTGCTGGTAGAGAGGCCATGATGTGGCTGAATGTAGGACAACAGTTGTATAAATAAGTTCTGAGGGAACGAGGTGGAAGGGACTTGAAGAAGAGAAAGACCAAGGAAGACACGGGAAGAAGTGGTGACGGTTGATCCCACAGGCCTATCCCACCATGACTAACATCTCCTCCAGACAGACATGAAACCCTAGTCTAAGAATATTCCCAGGAGAACAAGCCCCACTTTCCAACAGTTACACGAACCAAGACCTCTAAGTGTTAATCCATACTCAACCAATCCAGACAACAGATTAACAGTTGCCAATCTAATACATTATCCACAGTTTTGTTGGTTTTAACTTAACCCTGCTTTGATGTGTTACGCAGATGAATAAGAAACCCACAACGTCCTACTTCATATTAAAAAAAAAAACCTTAACATCTTCAGGAGATTTGAACCTATGACGTAGAGGTGGACAAGTCCAATACTTTTCTACCAGTTTGTTTCTATTGTCAGCAATTATCGCTTGGATTGATACTGGAATGAGTAGTGAGTGTATATAAGTTGACAAGGTGTTCATTGATGTACTTATTAGCAATAGAAATTCTGTCAAAGTAAATCTAAACTTTTCGCTTTTTCTCCCTCACCTGGTCACAATGTCTCAGTCTGCCAACTGTCAAGCTTATGTTTGAGAACTTGAAGATAATATTTCATTATTTACATATATTTATAAATATCAATTTCTGATGTAGGCCAATTGTCATTACGCTTAGATGAAACATCTGCAGGGTTGTTCAATCTGGTAGAAAAAGCAGCCAAATTTCTCCCTAATCATATCCTACTATAGTAAAAAATGTAGCCTGAGATAAATAATGTATGAAATAGTGAACAAATGCTAATTGTTAATGCTAATTGTAAAGAAAGAACAATATCCAAAGGGATATTGACTGCCAAGGATTTTGTACTAGTATTGTGTGCATGCATGTCTGTATGACAGGCCTCCATACAGTTCCCATCCACCAAATTCGCTCATAAGAGACTGGTCAGTCCAAAGCTATAATTAGAAGACATTTCCCCAACAGGAATGAGCCCCTCGCTGGTCATGTGATATGTAGAGATTCCCTCTTGAACTTTTTATCTATTTTAATTTTGTTTTTTTTCATGGTGACATGGACAATGAAGAACAACATATCCATCAACACACAGTTTCATTGATGGGATCTAACACACAAACCCCTGTTATACTCTAAAACAAAATTAAGCAGTCTCAGCTTTTAAATATATATCTTGAGACCTATAGTCTAGTGGTGGTTTGCACATGGGCAGGCCCTGTGCATGAGAGCCTTCTCTAGCACTCTTTATACGACCTGGGAGGGCCCACACCCTTCCCGGCTACCATTAAGCAGATTACTGGAACTTCGGCTGCCATGACTAGATTTGAGATTAATACTGGAGTGGTTTCCTGTTGCCTTCTCCAAGTAGGAGGTGGGATTTGAACTCAGAATACTGAGAGCTAGAAGATATACCAGAAAGCATCTCTACCAACACACCTGTCACTGTCCTGCCCATGGAGCAACATGAAACAAAGTGTTTTAGTCAAGAACACTAATGTGCAGCCCAAGCTGGGAATCGAACCTATGATTTAGGAATTGTCAGTGCAACACCCTAACCACTAGGTCACACACCTTCACCTATGCAAGGATGGAAAAGTGGATGCTGAAACAATGAAGATTTTTGTCAATAAAATATAAATGGATGGGTGTGAATGTAACCAAATGCCACATGTATTTGCAATACATTGCAGACAGGTAGGTTCATCACCGTTCAATTTAGATCACCTACCTGGACACCAACACAGCCACCGACTGCTTCAGCAATCTTTATGAGGACTTTTCTGTGTCTTCCTTCTTCTGGTATCTCTCAAGACAAATTCTTTTAGTTACACAAATCCAATCTGTTCTCCAAGAAAGAGAAAGGGAGAGAAAAAGGGAAGGAAGAGAGACAGACCAATTTGTGTAATTAGCAGTTTCCGGAAATTGACAAAAAAAAAAAGACCTGCAAAATAAACAAATAAAAATAATTAATAACACACACAAATGAAAGAAATAAGAGATGAAATGAAACTACACAAAAAAAAAAAAAAATGATCATGGAGTACCTCACAGAGGTTTCTAGAATTAACAGTGTCAATATACAGAGCACATGAGGATTTATAAGGAAAAGACAACGTAATTCAGGAAGAGGAGTACCCTGAGCAGGCAGTGGGGTAACTTAATCAACACAAGAGGGCATTTAATCCTTTTGATACAGGCCTACCTGAGACCACCCCTGGTTCTGTCACACAAACTTCCGGTTTTAAAGTGATATAAATTTAAATCTAACAAAATTTTATGTTATTTGGTTCCAAACACCAACTTAGTAATCTCAAAGTTATTTTAGTGACTACCAAATGAAAGTGAAAATATTGTTCCTACTCAACTATGCCTGGCCGGACACGTCAAATAGGCGTCACCACTTTCTGTTTAGTTTTGTTGGATTCGTAGGCTTTCCCTAACAAAAGTTACGATTTTGTCAAAAAGAAAAAAAAAAAAAAATTAATTACCTCCATCTCAAATTTTTCGTTTTTAACTACTTTGCGAAATTTTTTCTCGGGGTATTCTGCATTTCGCAGTACAGAGATTACAATTACGCTCATTTAATTTTCTTTTTTCGAAATTTTAACTTTTTGATACTGATTGCTTACGAAAAACTTCCGCTTTCACGTTAAAAAACTAATTTTCATTTTGTTTTTATTTATTCCATGTAAATTATCTGTTTTCAATCATTTTTAACCTGTCCCCTTACATTTTTTAACGCCTTTCACCCCTAACCTTTTTCTCTGCAGTCCTTGTATGCTCCGTTCAATTCTATGTATTTTATTGGAAATTTCGAATCTTTGTGGGTTTGTTAGCTTCGAAGGCAATATTTGGACTTCTGTGAGTTGGTTGCTTCTTCTAAGTTGCCCTCTAAAAGTTAATTTAAAGTTCATGTATAAGTTTGTTTGTTTTTCTCCTGAAACATTTGTTGAGGGAGGTAAACTCGACGCACACCACCCGTTTACGGCGTAACAAAAACCCTAACCTAAACACCGGGTGCGCGTATTCTTTACTTTCGCCCTATCAAACATTGGTTTCAGAAAATTTTAGAGACACTACTAGATTTCCGAAGATCCAGGACGGTAAAAGATCTTACCTTGTCAAAAATCGTGTTTTACTTTCGAGAACGATTTTTTTTTCTAGAAAAAAATAAACCAAAGTAAGGAACTAGTGTTTTCCAATAAAAAAATTAAATGATTAATTAATTAATTACTATATCGTGAATGGTAAAAATAAACAAAGCACCAATTAGATATAGTGCAACGTAAATGTTTTAGCAGGAACAACAGTCCGTGAGCTATCTCGGCATGACCAAACACCACCTCCATCAATTTAGTTTTCACCGCCCCCCGATAACCAATATTTTTTGTTGATCCAGTTAGAGAGGTAACTGTACCTTCACTTTGGACAAGGTAAACAAACACATTCAAACAGATAAAAACATTTCATTTTTATTTTCATGGGACTCCTAGAAAGGTTGCATGGGTAGCCTTTTTTCGAGAAGTGGGCCGCATGAGACATAACTCAATGATCAAGCAGACCTTACAACTAAAAAAAAAAATTTCGAGGTAATTTTTCGTCAAGCTTGACATTCAAAAAGCCATTCGGGTCCCAGTTTGCTCATGATTGATCTCTACATTCGATTGAACTGCTAGAAGTAGCAACGAAATAACCATTAACCTTTTTGATACCAACTTCCTGTTTAAAATGAACCAAAAACCATGTACCAAACACCAGCTTAATAAAAAAAAAAGTTATTTTACTACACGATCGCTTAACCTGCCAGAACTAATAACAAAATACCCACTAAACCCCACTTTTTTTTTTAGAGTGCCTCCACCTTTTAAATTGTTGTAATACCTGGCGCCCACCTAAATGGTGAGTGAGGTAAACACGACTAAACTAACTAAACATGGATTGTATAAGCTTTTAACAGTGAAATGATAAAAAATTAAGACAAAAGTTGTAAATTTACTTTATACATAGCAAGTTAGTGACTTCCTTGTGCCTGATGAGAACTCTTTTATTTTAATATCCATTACTAGTTTTATCATGTATAATATAATTACTACTATAGGTAGAATTTAAAAGGTTAATTACGTTATCTCACCACCTCCTAAAAACAAACGACCCCCTCCGACATGCCCAGCGCCCAAATTGAGATTATCTGCCTTAAGCCAAGGATCCCTATTAACCAAACCGAGGATCATTTGGTAGCGGGCCACACACACAAAGAATAATCTTACAAATTTTATTGATTATCGCAATCTGCAAAGTGAAAGAAGGTGGACTGAACGAAAGTGAAACTCGTTAATTTATGTGTAAAATCGGATTAATTTTATTGATTGATTTATTATTATTTTTTGTTTAGTAAAAATCCATTTGATGGAATGTATGTATACATTTGTGAAAAATGAAGCCGGGTTAAACTCTGGCAAAGTTGAGAAGAGAAGCGATTTCTTAAAAGTACCATATGCAGGATAAGACACCGTGTCGCTTTTATAGCGTGTTCTTATGATGCGTACACACACACACACACAGTCTACTTTTCGGCAAACATCTCCTTACATAAATGGGCTATGATAGGTGGTGTTATTAAGTTAGGCATGGCCAGGGACAATAATGGCCGAAAACTAACATACATATGACCAAATTAAATATATATATATATATATATATATATATATATATATATATATATATATATTATAATAATAATAAATGAGTATATGCATACATACGTACAGGTATGTGCATACCTACGTCTACCTGTATATATAGGTGCATATCTGGGTACAGGACATTGCAAACAAAACGTAGACAAGAAAATAATAACCAGAGTACAGAAAACACACAAGCCACATAGAGAACATTTTCCTTAATCAGCTACCCCCGTTTTAACACCGGCGTTTCGAATAGTTGGGCAGGACGCATCGTTAAAACGGCTCTTAACGCACACAAATTAAACCTGTGCCATGGAGGAATGTAGTGGCGGACAAAAAACAAGACAGGAAAACAAACGGAAAACAAAACAAGACAGGAAAACAAACGGAAAAGGCTGTGCGGCCAGACGTGAAAAATTATGTGTATATGAACGCAGTGAGGCACGAACTGAAAAAGACGGGACGAAGTAAGTTCGCGTGTTTGCTCGGCGATAGCTAAGGAAGAAAAGGATTAGTGAACCGGAAGCATGTGACCAAGCAGGGGTAAGAGAGAGAGAGAGAGAGAGTGGTAGAGGGAGAAACACAGGGAGGAAGTAGAAGAATAGGTGAGCAACGAAAGAAAGAGAGGAAGAGAGAGATATAGTAGTAACAGAAAGAAGAACGAGAGGGGTAAAGAGAGATACGTAGTAGTAACAGAGGAAGAATGAGAGGGGGAAAAAGTGATAGAGAAAGAGATAGAGTCGCGTCAGAAAATATAAAGTTGAAAAAACTACTTACAACAGGGATGACGCAGGCGTTCGATCATGTAAAACAAATAATAAATGAGTATATGCATATATACGTACAGGTATGTGCATACCTACGTCTACCTGTATATATAGGTGCATATCTGGGTACAGGACATTGCAAACAAAACGTAGACATATATATATATATATAATATACACACCCACAGAGGCGGGAGCTTCAAAACCACTTGGTTCTGGGTTCAAACTAACGACTGCATGGCACCTTGTGCAAGTGTCTTCTACTATAGCCCCAAAGCCTTGTGGGTGGTTTTGGTAAACAGAAGCTTAAAAAAAGTCTGTCGTGCGCACGTGTTTATTTATATATATATATATATGTATGTGAGTGTCTATATGTATGTGTATACAGTATTCCCTCGCCATATTGCGGTTTATTATTTAAGCTTATGTCGATTCCTCCGTGGTGTTGTTTTGCATTTATAATAAAATATATACAAATTATAAAAATAATTTTTTAAAATATGCAGTATGCAGGAGTGGGTGTGTGGTAAGTAGCTTGCTTACCAACCACATAGTTCCGGGTTCGGTCCCACTGCATGGCACCTTGGGCAAGTGTCTTCTACTCAAGCCAACCAAAGCCTTGTGATTGGATTTGGTAGACGAAACTGAAAGAAGTCCGTCATATATATATATACATATATATATGTGTGTGTTTGTGTCTGTCTCCCCAACATCGCTTGACAACCGATGCTGGTGTGTTTACGTCCCCGTAGCTTAGCAGTTTGGCAAAAGAGACCAATAGAATAAGTATTAGGCTTACAAAGAATAAGTCCTGGGGTCGATTTGCTCGACTAAAGGCAGTGCTCCAGCATGGCCGCAGTCAAATGACAAGCAAATAAAAGAATAAAAATTACAGAACTGTTTCTACTTAGGGGATTTTCCCCTATCACGGGGGGTTTGAGAACAGAACACCTGCAATAGTTGAGGGATTACTACTGTACACTAAATTTTCTCATGACAGGGAAGCCATGAAGAAGTTACCATGAGGTGCATTTGTAAAAATATAACACAATCATGCTGTCACACTTAAACACAGTTTGTGATGCACTATAATTACACATAAAGCAACTATGTAGTTATAAACATATCCACAGCATTTATCCACCAGATGCTTTAAAATATGACGGTAGGACCTGAGGTTAGCTTCAGAAAGGCAGAAGAGCTTTTCAGCAAACTAGACTGACACTCCAGTTTGCTTTTAGCGAATGATATCAACTTCCTCAATGCCAAATGGCCCAAAAGCCATATTCACTTTAGGTCTGTCACTGCAACAACAAAGACAAGCAAAATTTCTACTTGACCTTTCAAATATGCTGTTCTTGGGACATGTAATACTGTAGCCCCAACCAAGGACATTTTGGATCTCAGTTTCACAAACGATAAGAAACTCAAGTCATGTCAAATATAAAATAACAGAACTTAGAATGCATGGGCCAATGAAAACTAGAGATATTCACCCCACACAAAGCTCCAGATCACTATCCTGTTTTTTAACTTCCACAAAGCCAACTGGAATTTGATTAAAAATGAGATGCTTAAACAAAACTAGCACGAATGTTCCTCAATGCAAAAATAATAACAAAAAGCTTGAGCAATCTATGTCAATAATGCAAGCCATATGCATTAAACATGTCCCAGAAAGGAAGATCAACACATACAAAAATTTAATTCCCAGAGACAGAAAAATTGTTATGAGACAAAGAACAAAGGTTTGAAATTGCTTAAATGAAAAACTCAAGGACAGTGAAAAATCTGATTTAAAAAGGACATTCCTAGAAACTGAGAACAAATTGCCACTCCCCAAAAATTAAGAAACTAGAAAAAAAAAACAACCAAACCTGTAGAAAATTTAACAACCAATTCTAAAAACTTGTATGCAAAAGAATTCCCCTCAGTACATTACAAAATAAGGGCATTATTCCAAAGAAATAGATCACAGAGAGCAGACCCCAAAATGATAAATTAAATTTTGAATGAACAATTTAACCTTTTAGCATTTAAACTGGCCAAACCCAGCCCAATTATTCTTCTTGTTTTATGTTAAAACTGGCCAGATCCAGCCTCTCACACCTACCCTACAATGTTAGTTTTAAAAATATAGAGTCAGTCAATTGAAATCGCAAAGCTACAAGATAATGCATGATTAATTCAAAACAATGTGAATATATAAGCATTACATCATCAGTTCTCTTAAAAACACGTGAACAGGTTTTGGAAAACCAGTTGAGAAACTTTCCCAAAACTTCCTTGCACATAGCAAATTCAAAAACAAAAAGATCAAAAGAAAGCATAATCTGCCCCATCCCTTTGATTTCACATATAAATGAAGTTGTGGGATGAATTATTAGAGGGAAACTGACCATGGACTTAGAAGAAGGAAATTACTTGCTAAACAACACACAGCATGGCTTCTCTGTCCAGGAAGCTTCCACCTCACACGGCTTCTACAGAATTATTACAGGATGTTGAAACAGCTGCTCAACCATTCAGACATGTATATGATGTGTCTTGACATTGTGAAGATAATAAAGTTGATGGTGGTATGATATGTTGCAAACAGTGCAGCGTTAGAATAATTGGAAAACCTGGAGTGGGAACTACAAAACGTTTTAAAAAATACGAAGTCAGGAAATTGCAGCCCAATTTACTTTCTCAAAGGAAATAATTTTGAGGGGTGTCCTTTAGGGAACTGTTTTACATCCATTGCTATTTGTACAGGTTCTCTTTGACATGCCTGGAATGTCTTGCCTATAAGTATTTAACTATCATCATCGACATCTTTTTATCCATGCTGGCATGGGTTGAATGCTTTGAGAAGAGCTGACAAGGTTCCAATTGTCTACCTTAACATGGTTTCTACGGCTGGATGCTCTTCATAATGCCAACCACTTCACTGAGTGTACTGGGTGCTTTTTACGTGGTACCAGTAAGGGTGCTTTTATGTGGTACCGCCATGAGTGTTTTACGTGACACCAGCACCTGCAAGCCTTCAGAGCAAGACCCTTTCAGCTGAGAGAGGGATGGCGAGGACATGCCTGTATGTATGGATGGCCACAGTTTTACTTAGCCTGATGTGTCTTCTCAACCACAGCAAACTGCCAGAAGTCTCGGTCCCTTGTCATTTCCTGTGAGGCCAAAAGTCTGAAGATCCTTTCTCACCATCATCATCATCGTCATTTAACATCCATGCTGGCATAGGTTAGACTGGAACTGGTAAGCCGGAGAGCTGTACCAGGTTCCAATCTGATTTGGCGTGTTTGTCACTGTTTATATTCCTTACTGGCATCAAAACCAGTTACTCTACATTTTTCAGCAACCTGTGAGATGTAGAAAACAAAATCTCTCATATTAAAAGAAGAGTAACTGTTGGCAACAGGAAGAGCATCCAACCATAAAATCCTACTTCAAGTAAATCTCTCCCCAACCTGTGCCAGGATGGAAAAAACAGATGTTAAACAAATACACACATGAACGTTATATGTGCATGCATATATATATATATAATATACTTTATTATTATTAAAGCTGCAAAACCATCACAAAAATTATATATATATATATATATATATATATATATATATAGATGATGATGATAATATATAGTTTACAATTAATAGGAGAAATCCAAGAGGACAATTAGAATATAGCTAAAAGTTGCTTAAATGTCCCAGGAAATAATCCCAGGATAATAAAACTTATTTAGTAGAAAATATTAAAATATAAAAAGGAGATGAATGCTCGGGATGTTGTTAATCCATTTATATCATGAAGTCCTCTACATATATTTTTCAACGGGTGCACTCTAAAATGTCTGGCAGGATAAATAACGGTCAGCAGTGCACCAATCTCTTCAGGAGGTTCATGAGATTTTGGAGTGCACCCATCAAAACGTATGTAGAGGACCTTCATGATATAAATGGATTAACAACATCCTGAGCATTCATTTCCTTTTTATGTTTTAGATATATATTGATCTGCTTCACCATGGCAATACTAATAAACAACTGTCTGAACTCAATGTAGCTCACTGTAAACCATCAGGTCAGTAGCAAGTGTAATGTTTATCAATAAATGAAACGACAAACGAACAGGAATTACATAATCACTTTTTAAGTGATTATGCAATACTTATTCTTTTGTCATTCAAATACATAAAAATGTTATAGATTTATTATATATTACATATGTATAAACATATACATAATTTAGAGTGTGTATGTGTGTATGTATATGTCGTCATCATCACTCAAGTCCGTTGTCCATGCTGGCATGGGTTGGACAGTTTAATCAGGGCTGGCTCAGTGGTTAGCAAGGTGTGATCTTATTGAGGTGGGAAGCAAAGGGTTTGCAATATAGTCTCACTTCAGAGCCTGCAACATGCTGGGCATCACTGAGGGTCGGTACATGGAAGGTTATCATGTTGGGTAGCAAGGGTTGCTTCATGGTGGTCTGTGGAATAGATGTGAACCCTGAAGAAGGCAACACTATTTAGACCCAAGTTGGGGTATTTGATGGTTGAAAAAAAATGAAACACCCAATGACCACAGATACATTCACTGACAATATGTCCTGATGCATCACAAAATGACAGATGAAAAAATACATTTATACACACACTTTAAATACATACTGTGTGTGTGTGTGTGTGTGTGTGTGTGTGTGTGTATGCACATGCACACATACTTATATATGATGTTTCTTTCTACCAAATCCACTCACAAGGCTTTTGCTAGCTTCAAGGCTGTAGTAGAAGACAATTAGCCAAAATGCTGTACAGTGGAACTGATTTCAAGATCATGTACTTGGGGAGTTGGGAAGTGAAGTTCTTAACCACGGAGCCATCCCTGTACCTATAATGAGGAGAACACAGCACAGCACTTTGGATAATTGTCTTCCACTACAGCCTTGAACCTAGCAAAAAGCCTTGTGAGTGGATTTGGTAGAAGGAAACATCATATCTATATGTGTGTGTGCATATATATATATACACAGACACACATATACACACGTTTGTTTCAACATACACTCAACTGCACAGCTATGGCAGGTGACGTTGCTATCATCTCCCCCTATCAATGGCTTCATTCAGAGTCTTCACACCTTCAGAAATATGTACAGCAAGATATCACATATATGGAAAAACAGGTAACAATTAGTGACTGCAGGAGCATCTGGCTGTAAAGCAATGCCTCAATAATAACGGTTAATCTAACCATGCTACCATGGGAAATAGACATAAAACAAGCAAACAAATAATACACACACAAGTATATATTTTATGCATAAATATACAGGTGTGTGTGTGTGCACATTACACACACACACACACACAAATAAAGGTAGATCAAATACAAGAGAAATTCTGGATTTAATTGTCTTCCCTTCAAGAGAATAAACAACAGCTTTCAACTCCAAATGAGAAGGGGAGATAATCACAAGAATCACCATCGCAAAAGACGGTCTTGATTGTCTGGAGATGCTTATTGTGGCAGAAAACACATACTCAAAGATCAGACAATTTAGACTGACTTTTCCTTCATGGCATGGCAATTTCACAGAAATTCCTGATTCTTGTGATTATTACCCCTTTTCATTTGGAGTTGACTGCAATTTCCACAAGGCATTTGTTTATTTCCTCTCAGAGAGAAAATAATTTCATAAATGTTGTATGATATCTGATATACTTTTATATCACTTATGTTGTTTGTTATCCGATATACTTTTGTCTATTGCTTTTATATTCATGCCACGAGCCAACTCTCCGTTACTTCCCTTAACTCATTTACACATACTTATATTATTTTATATATGTATATATACACACACTACATGTATTTTGTGTGTGTGTGTGCGTCTGTACATATACATAAGCACACGTATATAGCTTGTTTGTGTTTAAACCAGAAACCAGTTACTTCCATTAGTCAGATAATAAACAGATGTTGTTTGGGGGTACAACAGAGTTGAAATATCTGATAAGTGGTCTCAGCTCATAAAAGAAAAAGAAGACTGAGAGAAGCGTTATACTGGCTGGGTGACTACGATTCTATAAACCATTCGTTCTATATGTTGTTAAGACCGGGACAACTTTACGTGGCTTTGGATAAAGAGGACAAACCAGTGGTTTCCTGCCGCAGGAATGCAAGCGGGGACTTGAAAGACCCGAAACCCCTTCGAAACCACAGAAACGTCATTGACTATGCATCCCAGAACATCCGTGAGATGTAAAGATAAACTCAAACGCGACAATCCCAGCTTATGCAATGAGGGACTGGAACACTATTTAATATGTTATTTCCTTTCCGTCTGACGATGGTGCAGTGTTATTTGAGAGAGATTTCAAACTTCCTTGTTAGTTTATGTTGCTTGGTACACCCACTCCCGAATCAGTCAGCTCTACGTTCAAAAGTGACCCCATTCCAATCTTGTTTTCAGATATAGCGTATCTGAGACTATATTATCTTATCTGTACTACCTTCATCTTACATATAAAGACGATAGGATATGCTTTGAAAAATATATGACCGTTAGATCAGTGAACGGAAATAAATTCACAATTCCAGCTAGTATAGTACAATGCCGTATTTAATTTTGAAATAAATATTATAAGTGACTTATTAACTGACAATGATTTGTACACAACACTATTTATATAATGGCATATATATATATATATATATATATATATATATATATATATATATATATATATATATACTTGTTCCAAAAGTTTTGAGTCGAACATAATATTGACTGCGAATATACAATAATTTCATGGTCAAGATCAAAACTTTCTGAATACCTCTCTCTCGTTATGTGTGTGTGTGTGTGTGTGCTTATTTATATGTTTGTTGTAGTCTTTTTCCCAGATTCGTTATACAGCAGGTTGAGTGTCTACGTAGAGAGGAAGGTTCCCTCCCTCGTTTGGCTCCTCAGAAACACGAGTTTCATTCGAGAACAGGTGGGTAATAAGCTACTTTCAAACCAAAAACAGAAACACATTTAACATGGTGATGAGAAGTAAAGAAAGTTGCAAGAAAGACGAAGTTTTTTCTTCAAATCTATCGGTTTGTGTTCAAACCACGTGGTCTCGGGAGGGTTACAAGTTTGGCTAAAAGATGTTTTGGCGCGTCTTCGATTTTTCAGTTCTGTTTGCGTCTGTGGTAACGGACCTTTACACCCGCTTCTTTCCATTTTACGGACACGAGCCCGTAACCTTGAGGTCATGGCAGGGAGAAACGGAACGAAACGGATCACATCTCTCAATCCACAATCGCAACTAATACAGCTCACTTGTTACTACAGGATACAAAAAGAGGAAAAAATGTGGATACATTGTTGCTAACGAAACCAGTGGTGGTGGTGGTTTATTTATATCGATACAAGCTGTACGATACTAAGATCGTATACCACTACCATTGATTTTCGATTTCACCCCACTGAGGATTGAAAAAACAAGTACACAAGTACCAGTAATACACTGGGATATATATATATATATATCCTTTAAATTATACTGGCCTTTGTACTTCTTTCACAGAAATCCCGGTTTGCAAAATTTTACGAAAATGAAAGCAACAACAATATTCAAACAGACACGACAAATTCAACGTAATACAGTAAATAAAAATGGAAAAGTACAACTTATATAAGGCTTTCATATGTTCCATAGTGTTGGCTATTGTAAATATTGCTGCAGACGTGGGACCATTGACACAAGTAACATAGAAGGCGTTGGCTAGGTATATAACAACCTGAGGATACATACATAATATATATACATATATATATACATACATAATATATATATGTATTAAAATGTGTGTTAAATTGCTCTGACCTCCTTACTTAAGGCATACAACTTATTCAACAACTATATGGAACAATAGCAGTTGTAAAGAGACATGCTAAATCAGTGTATATATTATATATATGTATAAACACATACTATATATATAAGTAAATTTACTTAGAGACCGATATTCAATATTTGAGTTGTGTCAATTTGTTATTTTGAAATCGTTCCAAGGAACGTTTTAATGGAATGGGCAAAAGTAGAAGCTGAAAAAATTTGTTTACTTTAAAGAATTAAAATATAAGGACAGAGCAAATTTTCGTTTTCCTTTCTTTTTTTAAAGAAAAAAAGCGAGAAAGAACAATAATAATCAATAGATAGGACACTGGGGAAATACATATACACATATATATATACGTATATAAATATATAGGGGTGTTGCTACGATGTATATTTATGAAAGATCCTTTCACTGCAGGCAAGGGAAACAGAAATTAACAAATGAAAACTCACTATTAAAACAGCAGACAGGTGGAAAAAAAGAAGGTAATTCCGTTTGACGTTATAATCTCAATATATCAACAGTATAGAAAAAGTAAAGATCAAATAGAAAGTAAAATATAAACGTGGATATTATTTTTTTTGAAGCAGAAAGAAGTTGCTTTCTAATGGGAAAAAAAATAGTAGCCAGTGGTAGAGGCCATCATCTAACACCGGTCACGTGACAAGACACCGCTTTGGCGTGACGTCATCAACGCGTCGCTCTAGCTTTTGTTTTATATGTATATATATATATATAATTATTTTATTTGTTTGTGTTTTTTATTTTTTGTGTGTGTACGTGCTGTTTGTGTGTGTGCCTGTTCTTCGTAGTTTGTGTGAGATGAATATAGAAAGTGAGAGTGAGAGGGAGAGGGAGACAGTAAAACGAGAAAGTGAGAATGTGAGACAGAGAATGAAACAGTGAGAAAGTAAGACGAGAGAGAGAGTGAAAGTAAGAGAGAGTAAGAGATATGAGAGTCGTCGGCAGTTATCTCCCTTGCCGTCCGCAATAAGCCAGCCAATTGTTGGCAGGACTCTTTGCGTTGACATTAATTTAGAAATGTTTTATTTGCTACGAAGGTGAACTGTGATAGGCTGACAACTGACTATACACACACACACACATACATATATATATTATATATCTCATATATTATATCTATCTATCTGGTGTGTGTGTGTATATATTTGATACACATATATATGCCTTAAAAAGGGATCAAGCCTCTATACTATTACTGGTGCTTTTATTTTCTTCTCCCCGCAAAAAAATTTAACATAAGAAGAAAAGCAAGGATTATTATTTTTTTTTTTAAGAAAAAAAAAATAGGGGTGAAAAGAAAGGAGTCGCCAGACATCAGACACATCCAGTGCTTTGTTCTGTTAGAAAAGTTGCTTAAAAGAAGAGAGATAGAAGAAAACGAGACTCTGATGACGTGACAGTAGAGAAAGGGTTAAAGTGTTTATCCTGCCAATAGCAACAACTAAAACAATAACTGCAGCAAAAGTTATATTAATTATTATTATTATTAATTACTCTTTTGTTATTGCCGTTGTGTAGTATCTCTTGTCGAGGTCCCTTTTTTGGGGGCATTTTTCTTTCTTTTTTTTTTCTTTTACCGCTCTCGTAGCCATCTCGACTGAAGATTTCATTTTATTTGATTTTTATTTGATTTCTTGTTTCAACAACTCTCGGATGGATTAATTTTTATTGTTGGCTGTCGACGACGTCTGACAGGGACAGGGAATTTTTACCGATTTCTGTCTGGGAGCTGGAGAGACAACGAAAAGCTGTGAAGAAAAACAAAACAATAGCATACACACACACATTTATATCTCAAAAAGAAGTATTGGGAAAAAAATAACAAAATAACAAAAAAAAAAAGCAATCAATTTGCCGGTTTTCTTATCTCTTTTACTGTTTTTTTTTTTTTTTTCATATATTCTCTTCTCGCCTTGTATTGACCCACAATTTTTGTATTTTTTGTAAAGACCCCAGCTCAATCCAGATCGATCCGTACTGCGATCGATCAAAAGACGCTGAAGCAGTATATCTTGGACTACATTATTCAGTGTGTCCTTCATTTTATTAAAACACTATTAGTATGATTCGAAGGAGATTTGGCTATTATATCTAGCAAGTCGAGACTCCCTCGTTGGTATATATTTCCTTATGAGTTGATGATGATGGTATAGTTGTTGGTCTATTGTCTCTTTTAGGTTTAATTCCTAACAACTTTTAATACATTTTCTCTCATTAACCTAAATGCTTGCAAGCCCCAAGACTAGCAATAAGGAAAGGACTCTATGACATTTATTTCTGACAGACAACAATGCACAGGAAATATTGAATTATTCTTAAATTAAGTTGGTTATTTTTTTTTTTTAACATATAATATTGTTATTTATTATTTATTTATTCTTAACAATTAACTTCGGTATCCACCATCGCTACCCATTGTAGAATTTATACTTAAAAAAAAAAAAAAACACATTGTCTCTCTCTTTTTGAATATTCGTTTTAATTGAAAAATTCTTTTTAAGCTAAACGAAAAAAAAAAAATAATAATAATAATTAAGGAATCAGAAATTTTTAATATTGGATAGAATTACAAGACCGCAATAATAGAGTGAGGGAATAGGTAAGATGTAATTGCGAACAATGATGAGAACTCCATTCTTAGAAATATTGGATGCGCTTTGTTGAAGAAATAAAGCGAGTTTTCCCATCAAGATTTCGGCTAAATTTGGAATCAAAAGTGCTAATATTTATTTATTATTAGTTTGTACTTGATAATCGTGAGATTTTTAAAGATTATGATAATTATCTCTCGATAATCTGTGCTTTCTATAATTTTCGATATTTTCTTTTGATGCTAAAAGACAGAAAGAACATAGACAGATAAATATATATTATACACACATACATTATATATATATATATATATATATATATATATATATATATATAGTTATATATATCAACTTATTACCATTTCAGAAACTAACAGAACAATGAAAGTTATTACATTTTTTTAAAAATATATAGCTTAGCTGTTTGCGTTGTTTTAACAGAAAAAAAGTTGGGCTTTTCTTTTCTTTTTCATTATTTTTTGAAATGTTTATATAACAAGTAAAATTTCTAAAAAAAAAAGAAGAAAAAATCATTTTGTATTTCTAGAAAGTGAAGCAGGAGGAGAAGAAAAAGTCGATTCAGTTGATATTGTAGGGTTGCATCTGTCTTCAACGGAACTTGTATGTGAAATATTATATCTTCTGCTGGAGGTTTCACTTAACTTTTAGCCCATTTCTTTATTTTTAGCTCCATTCATCTTCAGTTAGCATTTTTAAAGAGAAAAATATATCTACCATTGAAATTGTAATGAGCACCGAGTTGTTTTATCTTCCCTTCTGCTATTAATATTATTATTTTATTATAAAGAAACCATCATCATTATTATTATTTTCGTTTAAGTTCCTACTACTTAAACATAACTTATATAAATGATTTAAATGGAAGGAAAAAATCGAATCTGTTAAAATAATATACGTTGAGTCTATAAAATTTTTAAAATAAGGAAAACAAAATCTTGCTAATAGATCACATCTGGTTCATTCTGATGCAATTTACACTAATTAATTTTGCTGGCGAATTGAAATTATTTTAAAGGAATTTATACATTTGTTGTACATATATACTTTATAATTTTTATTATATTTCTTGACGAAATTGATACAAAGGAAAAAAAAAATCATTTCACAATTATATCAGAAAGATTTTCTTTCTAAATCAAAAAGGAAAAACAAAAAAAACTAATTGGAACGATTTTTGTGAAAATTCAACACGAAATATTTGAAAAAGAAAAAAAAGGAAATATATTCTGTGAAAAAAAAAAGAAAAGAAAAATAGATCCTGCTGTTAAATTCAGTATCTGGAATAGGGTCAAATTATGTAATTGACACCCAAAGTAGTGTTGGCAAGAAATTGAAATATTTTAACAGAGTTGGATATCTTATTGGCCTGCCCAAATCAAGTGTTTTGGTAAATATACTATTTAAAATACAAACTCTTTTTTTTTTGTTGTAAAGGCGCTACTACTTTGACAAACTTTTTGAGACGTCTCTGACAAATGAGCAATACATCATTGCTGCAGATATATAGCACGCCACCATCAAAAATGTATAGCAGCTCACAACCACAATCATTGAATTCTAAACAGCCAGACATGTACTGTACACCTGTGTTGCAAAAATATAACACACAGCTGTCTGAAATGAATAAAAGTGCACTGTCACCTATGTACAGTAGGGCTCAGGCAGCACAACGCTACAACATGTCGCAGATGTATGGCACACCCCCTTCACAGATGTACAATGTACCACAGCTAGACATGTACAATTCTCCACACCAGTCATCGGTGTACATCTCTCAGCCGTCTCAAATGTACAGCTCACCACAATCATCAATGTATGGTACACCACAGACTCAGATGCATGGTGCAGCACAGGCGCAAATGTATGGTAGTCAATTGTCTAAAATGTATGCCTCTCCTCAGGCACAGATGTATGCTACTCCCCAGTCGCAAATGTATGGCTCGCAGCTCGCCAAAATGTACAGTACTCCACCTTCACAGATGAACAGCCTACCACTTGCACAATACGACAAACAAGAACAGCAAATAAGCAAAGCAGCACAATTGCCAGAAAGCAGTGGATCTCTACCCAAGAAGTACACCAGTCCACAGTCACCAAAAAGTTCTTCACCGTTGTCACCAAAATACAGTACTCCACCAACTGCTGAATGTACTTCACCGCTGTCAAAAATGTACAAATCATCGCAATCCTTATTGAGCAGCACATTGCCATCAGAGCTGTACAATACACCTCAGTCGGCAAAGTGCAGCACACCACCATTGCAGGTTTATAACAGACAGCAGCCTGACGTCTTTGGTACACCGGAGACGCAAATGTGCAGTTTGTCACAGTCAGATGTCTACAAGATGCAGTGTTCACAGCGGTATAACATGCTACAGTCACCACTGTACAACACGCCACCAACACAGCTGTACAGCTCTCCTTTGCTGTACAACACCTCGCCAATGTCGCAGTTGAACAACATGACACAACCTCAGCTGTACAGCACACCACAATCTACTGCTTACTCCAAATCACAGGCTCAGGAATACAGTACAGCACACGCCCAGAGATATGCTCTCTCTCAGGCGCCTCAGGTATATGGTACTTTACAGCCAGGCTTATAGTAAAAATGATACTTCCCAGTCTGTTACTAGACATGGAAAAAGAGTATTAACAAAAGAAAGTTCTGTGCTTAGAGCATCGTTTATATATATTATATGCATATTATATATATATATGTGTGTGTATTATGTGTATATATATATATATATAAAATATATGCATTTTACATATATATATATATATAAAATATATGCATTTTACATATATATATATATATAAAATATATGCATTTTACATATATATATATATATAAAATATATGCATTTTACATATATATATATATAAAATATGCATATTATCTATATATATGTGTGTGTGTGCGTGTATACATACAGCAAAATACAACGAAATAAGAAAATGAAGAAACAACAAAATTGTTGTAATGACAAGGAATCAGAAGAGATGTTTTTTTGGGGGTTTTTTTTTCTCTTATCTATCTTTGATCTGTTTCCATACAACAATTTTGGCTGATTCTTTTTTTTATTCTCTTTTTTTTTTAATGAAGTAAGGACCCTATTTTTTAAAATATGTACACGTTTACACTAAACATATCTTGCTTTCTCACTTCACCAAAACCTAACAACTCTGTAATACTGAAGTTACAATTGAAATGTATTATCAATATAAACGCATTCATGCATACAATTATATTTATATATGTCATATATAGATACAGAACATGTATTTACATGCACGCGCACACACATACAAACACACATATAATAGTATCCAAGACATAGTCACACACAAACACATGTATTAAGATGTTTATAATATATATATATATGTATATGAATATATATGCATATGTATATATAAATTCATGTATGTATATATATATATATATATATATATATATATATATAATGTATATATATGGATATATATATATATATAATGTATATATATGGATATACATATATGTATATATGTGTGTATATATATATATGTATATATACATGTGTATATATATATATATATGTATACATATGTGTATATACATATATGTATATATATATGTATATATATATATATATATATATACACATATATGTATATATATATATACATATATGTATGTATATATATATATATATACATGTATGTATATATACATGTGTGGATATATATGTATATATATATATATATATATACATATATGTATATATATATATATATACTTATGTGTATATATATACATATGTGTATATATATTATGTGTGTGTGTGTATATATATATATATATATATATACATACACACACATAAGTATATATATACACACACATGTATACATATATGTATATATATATACACATGTATGTATACACATACATTTATATATATATATACACACACACATATATAGTTTGGTTGTTTTGCTTGCCTTTTTCTCTTTATTTTTTTAATGCTGTTTAATTTTTTTATATATATGAAATCAGAAATCCCTAAGAGATCTTTTTTTTTTAAATTGCCCCCCAAAAAAAAATGAGAAAAGAAAAATTGTATATCAGTCTTTATTTTTCCCTCCCTCTTGACCGAAAGAGGCAAGAAATAATATACTGACCAATTTTTTTCTTTTTTAAATTTTATTTTTGTTTTAAAACTTATCGACAAAACTTACTAAAGGACAAAAAAAATTTTAACTAACAATTGTTGTGATAGACTGTATTCAGATTACTCTTGAATAAATTTAGTTCAGAATTTATTTTGCATTATTTTAAATCATTGTTTTTGATCTTTAATCCATGCAACATGTAACACCTGTTTTGTATTATATTTGTCAACCACAGCTGGGTCAACTGTAGAATTCATGTCATTCTCTTGATGGTTGCAACCATTTAGGATTGAAGCCATACTGAGGCACTGTTACTTTGTGTGTGTCTTGTAATTGAGTATTGAAACCTCTGGCCCAGTACATTATTTTATTGATCTCAGAAAGAGGAGAGGCAAAACACAACCTGGACACAAAGGGACATAATCTAACACCAGAGTGGTGGTATTTTCTCTAATTTTATTCATATCCATATCACAACTAATGCTATCATCCTTCCTGATACACATATACATGTACATGTGTGTGTGTATATATATGTATATATATAATCATCATCATCATTTAATGTCTGTTGTCCATGCTGGTATTGGTTAGATGGTGTGACCAGAGCTGGCAAGTTGGTTGGTTGGGGGGGGGGCTGCACCAGACTCCAGTCTGCTTTGGCAAGGTTTCTACAGCTGGATACCCTTCATAATACCAACCACTTTACAGAGTGTGATGGAGGCTTTTATGTGGCATTGCACAGGCACCTTTACTTGTCGCCACATGGGCTCTTTCATGTGGTACCACCATGGGTGCTTTACACAACCAGAAGGATTGGTCTTAACACCTGCTGCGGGTTATGGGTCTTCTTGAATATGGCCAGGTGCCAGGTATCTCCTTTTTTCATCTCACCTGAAAGGTTCTGCAATACTTCATCCCATGTCATCCTGGGCCTCTCATTTCTGCATGTTCCATCCACTTTGAGAGATCAGCACTTCTTTATGGAACTGTCAGCATCCATCCACATCACATGACCAGACCAGCGCAGTCTTCTCTCTTGCACATAACAACAAATTCCTCCTATGCCTAACACATATGTATTTGTATATATCTGACTCCTGTGCAGGTGGCACGTAAAAGACACCATTTGAGCGTAGCCGTTGCCAGTACCGCCGGACTGCCCCTCATGCCGGTGGCACGTAAAAAGCACCCACTACACTCTCGGAGTGGTTGGCATTAGGAAGGGCATCCAGCTGTAGAAACTCTGCCAGATCAGATTGGAGTCTGGTGTAGCCATCTGGTTTGCCAGTCCCCAGTCAAATCATCCAACCCATGCTAGCATGGAAAGCGGACGTTAAAAGATGATGTACAAATATATGTGCTTGTGATTATTGTAAACAAGTGTCACCATCATACAAGTGGTGTCATTTGTTTCCAGTGTTCTAGACTAGGGGTTCTCTTCTAGGGTCCATATGAACCTTAGGGATCCATATAAGAATATGTTAAAAAAATTTATCTGCAATAAATTTTAACAATTTCTTTTTTTATACAGTTTCTAACAATAATTATAAAAATATAATAGTGTTTTGTTTTGTAAAATGGGAATCAAAGGGATCCATAGGCAAGACATGGTTGAGAATCACTGTTCTAGACAAACATATCTAGTCGAGGGGAAATATTAACCTACTTGAAAGCAGGCAAGGGTTGGTGACATAAAGAGCATCCAGCCACAAAAAATTTTGTCTCAACAAATTCTTTCTGACCATTGTAAACATACCAAAAAGATGATGATATGTAGCAGTTGAAGTTCTTTATGATAGAAGAGGGTCTAAATATGACCTCACTTGTCTATGGTTAGATCACACTTTCAAAAGCCAGTCTTGTCATCCATTTTTAATTATAAAAATACAGCAGAATTTATTTATATACATTGAATGGCTAAATGAGTAAAATAGAAATCTAAGGGGTTCACAAGCAAAAAATGGTTGAGAACCACTGGCATAGACCTTTACCAATTAATGGATTCTAGCCATGAACATCCTATCTTTTCCTCAACAGGACATCTAGGACCATCATATCTAAGTGCACCACTCATTTTTCTTTTCTAAGATGATGGACTGATTTGAGGAAGATTCGGCTGAGCCTCCTGGGCACAAGCATACAATTTTCCCATTTTGTCTCTTGCTATCACAATTAAAATGGTCTCCTCTTTTCATGATCCCATACTGCCCCCCATGGTCACATGCCTTGCACCACAGAACTTGTTCCTGTACTTACCAAACTCTGTAATTTCTCAATTATTACAGGAATATACTCTGACATTTGGAAGCACTCTCCATAGTGACACAGAAATAACTGACTTCCTGAAAGTTGCCAGGTCCTTTGTTGTCAAAGATCAAAAGGAGCTGGAAACGACTAACAGGGATCCAACATCAACAACTAAATTCAAAATGCATGCACAGGATTCTTATTCCATCAGAACACATAATACCAAAAGTCCAAGAGATAATAAGAATCCCTTAGAAAGTTAATCAGAGCCATTACAAAAGCCCTCAAGCTTCTAGAATGTATTATCAGAAGAGCTGTACATGAGGACGTCTGGGACAAGTTGTATGTGATGCAGAGTATGTATGTTTATGTCAGATGTGAAAAAAAAGAATCTTTCAATCCATGCAAAATGCTTGCTAAACAAGTTAAAACACCAAGAGACTAGGAAACTTTAATCAAGATGAAAAGGTAAACCAAAAGAACAACAGATGGTTATGAAGAGACCTGAATGATGTTCCCAGCAACTGTGATGGTTTTGGGAGCCATCCACAATGAGGATGATGTCATACCTCTTCACATTTTATCACAGGGCTTAAGAATCAATGCTGCTGTCTACACAGAGATGTTGGAAAAAGTTGTGAGGCCCCAGATAGACAGAGTATGCAACAGAACACTATGTCTTCCAACAAGCCTCTGCACCATCTCATAAGGCTAGGAAAACCCAAGCATGGATACATACTGATCTTCTTCATGGTGTTCTCCCAGATACATGGCCTCCTAGCTCACCAGACGTCAATCCACTGGACTATTCCATATGGGGCATAGTCAAGAGAGTTGACAGTGTTGTTACACCAGGCAGTAACGCTAGACTTACCCATATTATACTAGATCCAAAATGTGTAGCATCACATTCAGTGAGACCTTCAATAGAAAGCCACAGCTGTCTGCAACATACAAAGTTGTAAGGCAAATGGCTGGTGATTAGTTGTAGGGTATTTCCTTATAAAAGCCTGCATAGATGCGAATGAGTATCATTGATTAGTGCAACTTAATGCTGTTATACTTCCTTAACTTGTAGCGCTTAGTTCAAATTTACCCAAACACTAGCAGAACCGATGTTGTTTGAAAGGTGATGGTTTCTGCCAAGCTCATTGCTTATCATACACTCATTAAAAACGAGATATTCAAGTGCTTTTTTTTATTCTTGCTATCGCCTTGTTTGGGATTTTTTCTTACAATCCTGAGTCCAAATCGTACAATGTGCTTTATGTTCTCCATAGACAAATAAAACAATTACTTATAATAACGTATTCATACAAATATAAACTTTCCTTTGCAAAATGTTATAACCATAAAAGGTTATTCTTAAACAACTCCGTAGATAAATCATATCTGCGTTCATTATCTTTTTAACGCTGTAAGACTTCTGTTTCTTCTGAAATCAAGAAATATTTATATCATGTCAGATAAATTAATAAAGGATAAATATATATTTTCGCCAAATAAAATAATTTCTTGAAAACATTTTCAAACGTCTGTGGCCAACAATGTTGGTGAGTTACCTCCCTTGGAGTGTTCATTACTTTTTAAATTCCTTCCCATTGAGTAAAATTTCTTTTATCCTTCCCTCATCCATCTTTATTTATTGATAGCTGGGTTTAAAATTTTTTTTATTGTATTAAAGAACCTAAATTAATTTGTTCAACGTTGCATGTCACAGTATTCCAAACTGATTGTTTTTCCAATTCTCAGCAACTCGGTGTAGCGTGGTACCAAAGTTGTCGTTTAACTCCAGATCATCCTTAAGCTCGAAAGTATTCAACCTGTGACCATCCCATCAATTTATTAGACGTAGTGTATCTAAGACTACAAATATCCACATCCCTTTCCTTTTATAAGAGAAAGTAAGGCGTGATTTGGCCACCTATACAAGCAGACCGAACGACCAGGGGCTCGGTGTTGCACTTGATGGTCTTCCCTCTTTCCCAATCAGCTAAATCGTTGTGAACATTTTGCTGGTAATTCTGAAAGTTGTGCGATTACGTAAAAGCTCCTTCGTTGGCAAGAATTCTTGTTATTGTCTGCCATTCTTCATGGCATCACAACTGTTTAAGTCGATGTTGTGTCATAACTACAGATTGGTGCACCACACAGAACTTTGTTTACCTCGTAATTTTCTGAAAGTACATAACTTTTAATGAAATTTTGTAGAGATACATTTACGGGGGTATAGATTACAATTATGCTGGTAAAACTTATAACAAAAAAATAAATTGGCGAGGGAGAAGTTTCGGGTTGTTTTCACTCCTTCCTTCCCCGGTTTTTTACCCTTGATTTCCGTAACTTTACTCTTTCCATTCTTTTTTTTTCTCTCGAGATGCGGCCATGCTGGAGCGCCGCTTTTAGTCGAGCAAATCGACCCCAGGACTTATTCTTTGGAAGCCTAGTACTTATTCTATCGGTCTTTTGGGCCGAACCGTTAAGTTATGGAGACTTAAACACACCAGCATCGGTTGTCAAGCGATATATATTTATTTATATTATTATTATTTCTAGCCCACTCTCTCTATACGTACATTGCATGCAAATCACACAGACATATGTGTGTGTACGCATATACACCCCATGTTCGCCAGTGCACATTTTTTTTTCATATTCGTTTACTACATGTACACCTATTACGCTATTTTAAAAAATTGGGGGGGGGGGGGGCTATGGTGAGACGACTCGGAATATTTTTTCTTTTTTTGCTCGGGTCAAACCCTATAGTTTGACCGACCGTTCTTTCTAAGGTTATGTGGGGACCATGTTATCTTATATCTTTTCTTTATGTAAAACAGTAGAGTGTGATTTCAGGTTGATTTGTTTGCTATTTCTAGAAAGCTGAGCGACCACGTAGAGGATCGATCTTGCATTCAGTTTTCTTTCTTATTTTCTTCTTTTACATAGGCACAAGGTAACACATTTTATGAGAAGTCGGAGAATCGATTAGAGTTTGATACTTGATACTTATTTTATCGATTCCGTTATTAGAATTTAGTTTGTACAGGTGGATAATGTATCTGGAATGAATGGCTGAATGAATAAGTAAATAAAAAAATCAATTGGTCACAGCTGCAATACATTTTGGTCATGGGTCTGCTTGATGAGAATTATCTTGAGATTAAATAACAACAGTAAAGAAAACAACACAACTGACAATCTTCATAATATATTTTCTCCTCGGGTCTTAATCTCCACCATAAACCCTACACATGAACGTAACAGAGGTCTACTCAAACGTTCCTATCAGGTTTCCCGTTTGAAGTCAACTTTCTCCTTACATTCCCAAAGGTTAAGAGTACTGCCCGTCTGTCTCACTCTAAGTTTTGTAAATAAAAATAAAACAAATAAACAATAATTCTTTCCGATTTTTTGGCAGCGATTTTGGAGGACGCTGAATGGTAAATCGATTACATCGGTCCCATTGCTCAACTGGTACCTATTTCTATGATTTCTGAAAAGATAAAAAGCGAAGTCGAACCTGGTGAAATTTGAACACAGAATAAAAACAGACGAAATGTCACCGAGCATTTTGTCCAGTGTGCTAAAAGTTCTGCCATCTCGCCGCCACCTGCCAAGAATCGTTTCAAAGCCTAAAATTTCAGGGGAGGAGAGTAGCCGATTAAACCAGCCTCCCGTACTTTTTATAGTATTCATAACGGAGGGATGAAAGGCAATGTTGACCTCAGCATGATTTCAACTCAGAACGTAAAGAGCCGGAATAAATATCACAAAACATTTTGTCCGACTCTTTCACTCCTCCGCCTTAATTAATAAGAATATTTCGTTTCTGATTTAGGCATAAGGCAATCAATATTGAAGTGAGGGGTTTAATCCATCCCAGGTAGGAGAGAAAGGAAGTTCACCACGGCGGGATTTGAACTCGGAATATACAGAGCCGAAACAAATAACCCAGGCATTTTGTCGCACACTCTACCGATTCTGCCAATATATCGCCTTAGTTAATGTCTTCTAATTAAAACTCTCGGCCAATAATCTTGAAGGTAGGAAGTTAGTAAACACTATTCTCTCCAGTACTTGACTGGTGCTTTATTTTGTCGATATCGGAAGGGTGAAAGATAAAACTGACACCGATGAAATAAAAGACAAAGTTGACTTCAACTGCACTAAAAATCTCCACTAATTTAATAAGAAATATTAAAATGGAAGAAAGAAGATTAATGACAATCCGAACGATATCTCGCTTAATTCTCGCATTTGTAAACGAGAAGTTGCGAGACTTCACTCCTGGCGCAAACTTCAAAGTCTTTTAATGATCGTTGCTTGTTGACATATTTTTAAATTAATTCATCAATAAGGTTAGTAAACAATAATTAGTTTATTTAATTTCTTTTATATCACATTTAACGTATCGCCACTGCGATATTAAGATTTGACAAACTTTCTGAATGTAGTGAAAGCTATTCCCTTTTTATTAATATTTGATTAGGTGCTCTGTCAGTTTCAGCTTAATTTTCAAATTTGTTTAACCCTAGGCCAAACTGTATGGAACACGCCTATGATCAAAGGCTTTGCAATCGTGACCATCCCGTCTTTTTAAGAGTATCTAAGACTATACATTATTCAATATACATTATCTTGATCAAGACCGTAGGTTGTGTACTTTAAGGGAAATATTTTTATCAGTCGGAGAAAACAGTATTTCCTCCATCGGTTCGTTTTTGTGTGTCCTGTTTTAATGTCTAGTTAACTGATCAACCAAACTTATAGCCCAAAGTGGTTCAGTCTTGTCTATCCTATATATTTTTCAGGCCTAGTTTATCTCAGACTATTTTATCCAAATGAGTTCTTCTTTGTTTAAATCCGTGAGGTGGGATCTAACGGAGATTTGGCTGTTCTTTCTAGGAATTCGAACCATCACGATTTGTATTTCCGAGGCTTGTAGCTCTTGTATTGTTCTGTTTGTTATTTCCATTCACTTAATCTGATTCTGGTCTGTTTATGTCGAAGAAGTGAGATTCATGCCACACCCAACAACTTTAATGAAGCTCACACACACACACACACACACATATGTATGTATGTAGTGAATAATGCATATGTTGGAGGGCCAAGAAAGTTATGAGGGGAAAAATCGGATCTGCATTCTTTCTGCCATCGAATCTTGTGAATTTTCCGAAAGTCCTCTCATCACCCCCACCCCGTTCGTTTGAGAGAATTTTTGTTTTCATATTCGTCTTCTACACATTTTTTAAAACCTATTAGACTTTTTTTTTTTTTTTGGTGACCAGAAGTTAAACTATATATTATTAACCCTTCGGCCACCGTCTTTCTTTCTTGGAATCAATATCTTCGCCCTCCAACATATGCATTATTCACTACATACACACATACATACACACACAAATAGGTGGCAGATATATTCAATTTTGCTTATTTATTTATTCACATTTAGTGGTTGGCATCAGGAAGGGCATCCGGTTGCAGAAACCATGCCAGAACAGACAAAGGAGCCTGGTGTGGATCCTGGCCTTACCAGCCCCTGTCAAATCATCCAGTCCATGTCAGCATGGAAAACAGACATTAAATGATGATGATGATGATTTGGTGTCTTATTGTTGTTGAGGTCGTTATCGTTGTTTTAATCCACTCAAGGCTTTGGTTGGCCCATGGCTGTTGTAGAAGACACCCAAGGTGCCATACAGTGGGATTGAACCTGAAGCCACATAGTAAATTGATTCATATTTTTGTTGAATAGGTGCACTGTGTCCCTGCATGTCACAAGAGGCAACTATAAGGGTTGGCATCCGAAAGGGCATCCAGTCAGAAAACCTCTCCCACCCAAACCTGCATGGTAAAGATAGATTGATGATGATGTTACGTAACCATTAAGTGATTTTGTTTTCTCTTTTATTTTTTAAAGTGTCTGCTTAAAACATGGCCAACGTATTCGCCACCCCCCCATGTCGGCTCACCGGGGACTACATCGAGAAGACTCAGTCTTGGTACTCCTGCCTTGCTGACTAACAAAGATGATGCTGAAGAGCTTCGAGAACGGCGCAAGTCAAAGTTGATGGAGATACAGAACAAACACTTGACCAGCCCGTTGACATCCAATAAATCTAGTCCAAAGTAAGACTGACATTTTTCATTCTTATCATGTTGTCTCCATCTCATTATGCTTTGTTAATGGCTGTGCATGTGTTTAATTTGTTTGAATGTGTGTGTGTAAGTATTTAATTTGTGCATAATTTATGTATTTGTTTAATTTGTGTGTGTCTGTGTGAACAGATGTTTTTTTTTTTTGTATCCATGCGTTTTTCTTTCTCCTGTTTCTCTCTTCATTATCTTTTATAAAGATATATCAGATTCTCTTCTCTTCCTTCCTTTGGTATATTTAACTTCTTTGTAGTTTTTTACTTTATATTTCTACACTTTTCTAGCATGTGCATCCATTTGTCTGACCCTGTTTGTCTCCTCTTTGTCTCAAATTTGGCTTTTACTCTTTTGATTTTTGGGCTGTGTGTGTATTAAAGTACTCAGATCGCTGACCACTACACACATTTTTTTCTCTCCTTGTTTCTTTCTGTGTTCCTTTCTGTGGAAGAGCATAGGCTCAAAACATTAAAGATTTTTTTCAATTCCTGAGCATTATACTAATACATCTATTTGTTTCTACACCACCTGTCTTCGTCCATTAATTTTTTGTGAATTCTCCCTATATATATATATATATATATATATATATATATATATATATATGTATGTATTAAAGTACTCATTCATCGTTGGCCTTGTGTTGTTTCAGACATGACAAAATTAAATTTTATTTCTATTAAATTTGATGTTCCCTACCAAATTCACTCCTGTCATTGTATAATTTTGTTTATAATTTCCATTTTTTTCCTATTTCAAGGAACAGCAGCAGCAGCAATCCCTTGAAAGGTCTCAGTGTGTCTCAGCTAACTGAACATTACACTAATTGTGTGAAGCTGAATGCTGAAAATGTGAGTATTAACTACATTAACCTTTTTCATACCAACCTGCCTGAGATTGTCCCTGGTTCTATGATAAAAGCTTCTTGCTTTAAAAACGATCTAAATCAGTGATTCTCAACCAGGGTCCATGTGACGCGTGGGGTGGGGGAATTCTATATAAGATTTGTTGGTGTCTACACAAGCAAAATAGTATTTCAAGTGTTCGTGAAAAAATTTTCCTTTAGATGTGTTTATTGCAAGAAACAGCTAAGTTTAACATGTTCCGGATGACTGAAACACGTTCTCTCAGTAAGTGTTGCTGCAAATTTATGTAAGTGCATGTGTGAAAAATTACTAATTCATAATCAAATCTTTTTGGTCCCTTTGGAGAGCAACTTGTTCTGAGATTATGGGTTGCAACTAGAATGCTTGCAATACAGGGTCTTGCAGATAAATTGAGACAATTTTTACAATGCATAAAACTGGTTAATGAATACTAACTAAAATAATGGAAGTAGACAGATATAATTTTAATGTAACATTTATTATAAAAAAAAACATTTATCACTCAATATGGCTGCCCTTTTGGACAATTACTGCCTCCACACGAGAAAGAAATTTTTTTGCAGCTGCCACGACCTCCACCTTTTTGATTTTGCATGTCACATGCACGATGCAGGTCTTCAAACTGTTGATACTCAAGTATGGTGAAGCATTGGTCTTTGCTTGAAGTATGCCCCCATAAAAAGTAATTGAGAAGGATGAGATCTGGGTTATTACTGGGCCAGATGTTGGTCCTTACACAAAATAGCACCTTCTCACCAAGGAAGGCCTGTGTTGCTTTTGACCCATAGTTTCGCTATTTACCTGACAAATAAAGAAGAGGATTAGATTTTCAAGCAACCAAAGTTCTGTCAAAAAATGAAATGTTAAACCTACTAAGTCAACAGCTTAAAATTGTTCTCAAATTATTTGCAAGACTCTGTTGAGTAGTTGAATTAGTCATTTAACACACGTACTCTCTTTCTCTCTCTCTCTCTTTCTCTCTCTCTCTCTTTCTCTCTCTCTCTCTCTTTCTCTCTCTCTTTCTCTCTCTCTCTTTTCTCTCTCTCTCTCTCTCTTTCTCTCTCTTTCTCTCTCTTTCTCATTCTCTCTCTCTCTCTTTCTCTCTCTCTCTCTTTCTCTCTCTCTCTCTTTCTCTCTCTCTCTTTCTCTCTCCTCTCTTCTCTCTCTCTCTCTCTCTTTCTCTCTCTCTCTCTCTTTCTCTCTCACTCTCTTTCTCTCTCTCTCTCTTTCTCTCTCTCTCTTTCTCTCTCTCTCTCTCTCTTTCTCTCTCTCTCTCTTCCCTTCTCTTTCTTTCTCTCTCCACTTTTGCTTCAAATCCTGTCAGAACTGACTTATATAATCATGCTTCTGGAATTTTATAATATAATAAAACACAATATGTTGATTATTACTTTATTTTCTAATTCTAGAAAATCACCACAAAGAATGCATTTGGTCTTCATCTCATTGACTATATGACTGATCTTCTCAAAGGAAAAAAACTGGGAGATTTTCAGGTGAGTCACACAAGTTCTTCCTTTTCCTTTAAGCAAGAGGCTGGTCAAGTCCCACATCTCACTTGGGACTTGACCAGTGTGATGTGGGACTTGACCAGCCTTGCTAACACATCGTTATTGGAAGTAGTTATAAGACTAATTAGTAGCCTTGACTATGAAGCTTTGGTTTGTCTATTTGTGTGTGTCTGTAAGATCAGTAAATGTTTTTTGTTTTTACAAGTTTATTAGTGGGGGGTGGGCATACAGATATATACGGTAATCCCTTGACTATCATGGGTGGTATGTTCCAAAACCCCCTGCAATAGGTGAAAATCCACAGAGATTTATATATATATATATACACGTATCTGTTTACTGAAGGTCAAGCAACTAATTTCATTGCACCATTACATGGAACAAGTGTGTATATGTGTCCTCTCTTTTAATCTGAGGTTGGAATATTTTGTTTTTGTTTATTCCAGGTTGCCGGTACCACACTGGATGCCAGTGCCAAAATCTATGCTAGTCGGGTTGATGCTATACACTCTGAGACATACAAAGTCCTCAGTACTTTGAGTCGTGGCAATAAGAAGAAAAGTAAGAGCAGTTTGTATCATCATCATCATCATCATCATCATTCTAACGTCCAACTTTCATTGTCTGTCTGTATGTCTAGTAATCAATCTTCAATCCAATTCTCCGTCTGTCTGTCTGTCTGTGTGTCAGTAATTACATATGTTGTTGGTGCTGCTGGTGGCGGTGATGGTGGCACCACCAAAACTGATTTATTTATTTATATTTATTTATATTTTTTCTCTTTCCACAAACAATAAAGAAAAAGATGATGGAGATGAGAACGGTGAAAGTGATGATAACAATGATGATGATGATGATGATGGTGGTAGTGGAAGTGTAAATGTCGCGAAAAAAGAGAAGAAGAAAAAGGTAATCCTTTAAAGTTATTTATTGCTGTTGTTTAGTCATTTATTTACCGTTCTTTTTTTGTATTTTATGTGGTTTTGTTGGAAGTTGCTGCTTGCCAAACAGGTAAGCAGTGAGAGTAGATTTACTTGCTTAAGGCTCAAGTTTTCATACCCTGGCATTGCTTGGCCCCTGCACTGTGCATATAGCCAAAATACTTAACTCTCAACAGTATACTGTTACTAGGGGTAAACTAATGGCATTTTATGGCTGTTTTACCCTGAAAAGACGAAGAGCAAAGCTGACCTTGGTGGGATTTGAACTTAATGTAAAGGGCTGGAATAAATTCCAAAAGGCATTACTTCTGATGCTGTAATAGTTCTTCCGATTCATCTCTGTCGAATAATAATGATATTTTATTGCCTTTGCACAGCTTCTAACGCTGGAGATGTACTACGGTGTCAGCTGTTCACTACCTCTGAACTAAGGTAACACCCCTTATTTTTCAAGCACCATCCGGAGTATTCAAGCGGTTCCAAGCAGTGCTGTTTTCTGCAAGTGCTCCGCCCTTATTGTAGCCCCTATTTGTTCCATGTACTTCTCGAGATTCTTACTCACTGTTTCCAGGGCTCCGACGATTATTGGTACTACTGCTACCTTTTTCATCAACCACAACTGCTTCACTTCCCAAGCTAACCTATCATATCTCTTGACTTTTCTTTCTTCCTTATCGCATACCTTGTTGTCAGCTGGGCATGCTATATCTATGATCCAGCATAGTTTGTTTTCTTTCTCAATTAAGACTATGTCCGGCTTCCTATTCTCTCTCTCATGGTTGCACTGCATCATAAAATACCATAGGATTTTTGCATTTCTATTTTCGACGATGCCTTCAGGTTTGTGGTCGTACCAAGTTTTTGCTCTGTCAAGTCCATACTTTTTGCAAAGTGTCCTATTATTATTATTACTATTATTATTATTAATGGTAATGATGATAATAATATAATAAAGTAAGTTTAACACAATATTTTGGTTTAGGTTACAGGATCGGAGGCTGGTTTTCTGACATGTTTAGGAACCATATTTTTTACCCGATATCACGTTTGATCTCAGTAATGAAGCTTGTATTGATCTGTTGCTCTTTGTTTAACTTCAGAGACGGAACACATTAATTGAAACCAATCTGAAGAATATTAATGTGGAAAAACTCGATATTGACTTTGAGGTGAGAAATGATTTATTTATTTCTTTTTTCTTTTTGTTTCTGTGTATATAAACAAAACAAAGCAAAATCATTGTTTACAATGTTGTTTAGTTGGTATATTAAGCTTGGTTGACCAGTGGTTTCAGGTTTAGTTATACTGAGTGGCACCTTGGGCAGGCAGTGTCTTCTGCTATGGCACCAGGCTGACCAAAGCCTTCTGATTAGATTTGGTAGATGGAAACTGAATAAGCCCATTGTGTGGCACTATTGTGGTGCCACATAAAAAGCAGCCAGTACACTCTGTAAAGTGGTTGGCATTAGGAAGGGCATCCAGCTGTAGAAACCATGCCAAAACAGAGAGTGGAACCTGATGTGGCTCCTGGCCTTGCCAGCTTCTGTGCAACCCATGCTAGCATTGAAAATTGGTTTTAAGTGATGAAAATAATGTTGTCGTAGTAATAGTAGTAGGAGGAGGAAGGGCATCCAGCCATAGAAACCATGCCAAACATACACTGGAGCATGATGTGGTTCTTGGGTCCAGTGGATTTTGTCCTGCCAAGGAAGTTATGTTTTTGCCAGCGTTGGTTTGGGAAATTGGGCGATTTTCAGCATTCGTGTACATGGGTGGAAATGAGCTGCTTGGCGGAGGTCTGTGCTCTCCAAACGCTTTTCTACTTGTGTAGTAGTCTGTCCGTCGATGCGACGAAGACCATCTAGTCATCCTGGGGTGGGGGTGGGCTTTTTTCTGTGAGTCCGCAGATGGCTAGTGAGACCAATCTGCGCCCGAAAGAGTCTTTGACAGTGTGGACAGGGAATGGTAGCGCCTGATACAGGGTTGTTAGCTCTGTTATTCCTGGCTTGTCTGCGGTCTTCTGCAACAGCGATCCTATTGGTCTCGCATGTGTTGGCACCCTTGTGGACAGCTGATCACCATCTTTCTCTGTCTAGAGCAGACTGCTCCCAAGTTGCATGGTCGATGTTGAAGGCTTTCAGTACGTCCTTAAAACGCTTCTTCTGGCCGCCTTGTGAGCGCTTTTCCTTTTGCAGCTCGCCAAAGAGCAATCTTTTTGGTAATCGATCATATTGTATATTGTCTATTGTTCATGTTAATTCATTTTGTCTTGTATCTCTGAACCCTTCTACTTTCTTTCTTTTCAAAGATGGACCCTCTGTTCAAGTCGTTAACTTCATCATTTGCTGAAGGCAACTCAAATCTGTTGCTTAGTGCAATTAGTTGTTACACTGATTGCTGTGACATTGTGCTCGATTCTTCTTCTGTCATCAAGGACATTGAGGATAAAAAAGTGCACAGCTCGTACAGAGATTCAATTGATGTCGACGATATTAAGAGTAAGTTTTTGTTTTTGTTCTTTTATTTTCTCTTTTGAACAGTTTTCTGTTTCTTTGTGCTCTTCATCTCAGGCGTAGATGTGTGGTTAAGAAATCCACCTTCCAACCACATGGTACTGGGTTCTGTCCCACTGTGTGGCACCTTGGACAAATGTCTTCTACAATAGCCCCAGGTCGATCAAAACCTTATAAGTGGATTTGGTAGTCCGAAAGTGAAAGAAGGCTTTGTATATGTGTACATTGGTGTGTGTGTGTGTGCGCGTGCGTGTGTGTGCCATCTTGTCTTGGCATCATACAAGAGTTGTAAACAGGTGTCACTGTCATACAAGCAGTGTCATTCATTTCCAATATCCTGTGAGAACATGTCTTGCTATTGCCTTACCTGGAAACAGGTGAGGGTTCATAAGAGAAAGGGCAACTGGCCATAGAAAATCTGCCTCAGATAAACTCTATCCAAACCAGGCAAACATGGAAAAGTAGACATTAAAATAGTACTGCCGATGACATCAGTTATTGTGCCTATGTGCACCTTGTTTTCCATTGTAAGCATTCTTATTGATCAGGAATTGGTCCAGTGGTAGGGAGCCAATTTTCAATATTCAAAAGCTGGTAGCATCACATTACATCCACTTTGAAGCAGTGTTTTCAGTACAGCACCATATTCCTTCTGGAATTTAAATGACTCCACTCAAACCATTCCAAAGTGCAATCCTTATGCCCAAAGTTCTCCTTAGAAGTTTCAGAGATTAAATTCCTTCCAACTGCATGCTATTTTTAATTTAAATTTAATCTGTTGTCTTCCTTGTCTTTTCAAACCACATTTAATCATTAAGATAATGATTGGTTCTTCTCATTATGGATGTAGTTTTAATTGATTATAATTCCTTGGTTTGTTACATTATGTATATTCAGCGCCCATTTAGTATTTAATTAGGTAAACTGAAGCAAACACAGTTATGTCCCTTCACCAAGTTTGTGAAAGAGAGCTGTAGAAGCTAATACTGTTTAACCTGTTGTAAACGTTGATTTAGCAGAAATGAGATCAAAGACGTTTCAGATGTGACCATCCTGTCTATTTTATAGAGATAGTGTATATGCTATTCATTTCTAAAGACAGTAAAGTATAATCTGAGGGAGACTAGGCTGCTGTTTCTATCACGGTGGTGCAAAAATAATTGCAGTTTTTAACCATTAAATTTTAAGCAATATCACAGGTCTGATTAAATTTTATTGATTGAAATAATAATCATTAGAATCAGTTCATTTTTGCTAAGAAGAACGTTAAGACGATGTTGATGATTAAGGTGGATGTTGCCGTAATACTGTTGGACGAAATTGGTAAGTGTCAATGTAGCTGCTGTGGTTGTGGTGTCTGGCGCTGGAACTGGCTGTGTCTTCGTGGTCACTGGCTAGACCTTAAAAGATCTGGAACCAAAGATACCAGAACGAGGAAAAGCTGAGTTTTTATAAGGAGCTGTAGGCTAAAACGGGGTAATAAACAGGCTGACCCACGTGATTCTATTTAGAGCCTCTGACTGGTTATCCGCTACAGGTTTGTGCTATTGAATAGGAGACAAAATGTGCCAATACCAACCAATCAGAGTAGGGGACACAATGTGATCCAAATAGCAGCCAAAGGCTAGCTGTTCCCTACTACATATGAATGCATCACGTATATATAATAAATGGGAGAGGGGACTTTCACCTGAGTCTATGCTACAGAGTTGATGGATGGATTTCTGTTCGACCTCCAGCCTGAGCTGTGTCACTGAAGGTGCAACTGGACAGCAGGTGACCTAGATTAGTAGAAACTACTCCTATGGTATGTCTGTTCTTCTAGCTAGGATGACCATTATGAATATGGTTTCCTTAGACACACGACAGATAGCCAGATGGCTTGTGACAGACAAGCAGCCAACAGAGAGCCACATAGTCAGCATGAGCGAATGATGATAACCAATGACACAACACAGTAGCAGAACAAACACACAGGACAGAGAAACAACACGACCTGACCAAATGGCCAAAACACAGACACACACACACAAAATATGCTATGTACTATCTCATCACATCGACATACTACTTCTCCTGTTGTTGTTTTACTTCATCAACTCGAAGCAGTTGGTAACTTCATGTAGCGGCCTTCATTGATATTGTAAATCAATCTTTGTGTATCCATCACGTAGATGAAACTGTTGATCAAATAAATGATTTGAATTACAGTCCGATGCTTTCCTCATTGCTTTCCTTTGATGTCGTCCAACACACCTGTCTCAATCTGCTGCACCCGACAACGTACATTGGACCGTCAACAACACCTTTTGCTATACATCCCACTACACGTTCCTGGCAGTTCTTCTCTGCTATGATAGTGTTTTGCCAAGAATCAAGAAAAGCAGTGAATGATTCCAATTACCAATCTCTAAACAAAATCCATAACCTTCTTTTGGTACCTGCTTCAGTTTGGTAAAGTGTTTCAACTCAGTCCAGTCACTATACAAAACGTTACCAGTTGTTGTACAGAATCCAAGTTTCCTTACAGGTCATGATCACGACGTGATTAAGAAATTGATCGTTTTTGCTGAATGAAAGGATCTCAGAGCAGATTTCATAAAAGCAATTTTAAAAGCTTTTGTTCAGTTCAAGCATCGTCCATTTGTCCAAAAAGAATTTTTGGTTGTTGTTATTCTTTGTATTTTTTCCCGTTTTCTAATGTTTACTCTCTGAATTAAACTGCAAAGTTTCTTGTGTTCTCCTTTTGCAGATCATGTGGATAAAAGTAAATTCTTAGATGCTCAGATATGCCCAACATTCTCTACTTTTGAATTCAATGACTGGAATGAGAAAGCTGAGGTAAAATTCTACTGGATTTATTTATTTTCTTTTATTTAATTCATAAAGTTGCAAATATCTAACGATATACTTCTCGGGTATGAAGCTCAGGGGCATCAGGTTTTTTTGTGAGTGAGTTTGAAACCCAAGTTACAAAGCTATTTCCCTTTTATTCTTTCTTAAATGGACCATGTGGTAATACATACGTAATTATATTGTCAAACAGACGTTCCATGCTGGTTTATCTTTTGTAGTTATTATCAATACAAGTAAGGCAGGAAGCTGTAGAATTGTTAACACATCAGGCAGAATGCTTAGTGGCATTTCATCTATCTTTATGTTCTGAGTTCAAATCCCACTGAGGTCGCCTTTGCCTTTCATACTTTCAGAGTTGATAAAAGAAGTACAATCTGAGCATTGGTGGTGGTGGTGGGGGTTGATGTAATCAACTATCCCCCTGCCCGGAACTTGCTGGTTTTGTGCCAAAATTTGAAACCATTATAAATACAGGTGTAATCCACTTTGAAGATACATATAATCCTACCACTAAATATAAAACTAGGGGTTCTTTTGAAGGATCTCTGGAGTAATGTTGCTCGACTGGATGCATAGCTTGAAGGAGTCTGTCCAAGTTGAGCCACCACTTCTCGACATTCAGCAGTCACATCTCTGGTCCTACACACATGGAATTAGAAAACTGCAGTGGAGAACCAAAGAGCCACAAGATAGATTCCTCTAGCAAAGCCATGCGGCAGGTAACATAGGGGTAGACCAAGATCAAGAGGATTGAATAGTATCCATAACCTCAAGTAGTCATACTTAAGAATCCAACCAGAAAGTGTTAATGATGCTGGCTTCTGATCAGACCCTATGGAAGAGGTACACAAGGACTCTAACCCCCCCCCCCCCCCCAACTCTCTCAGGAATTGTGGGCAAAGAAGATGAGTGGATGTATAAGTCTGGATAATCCGGCTGTGCAAATACACTTTCTATTTTGATGGCGTTAGGAAGGGCATCCAGCTGTAGAAACTTTGCCAGATCGGATTGGAGCCTGGTGCTGCCTTCTGGCTTGCCTGTTTTCAGTCAAACCGTCCAACCCATGCCAGCATGGAAAGCGGACGTTAAACGATGATGATGATGATATAAATGGTCCGTGTGATAATCCTATTGTTAAGTGTATGCTTAACGGCTCATGGTATCCTAGGGTTCTCTATGGAATCCCTAATGATGCCATTGTTGTTCATGCATCCACTCTGTATTTTTAGCCTCCTTCTGCAAATTCCAGGCAAATTTTTTGTTGTTGCTTCCAGGCGATGAGGATGAATGATGAAGCTAACCCTGAGTATGCTTTTGATGTTGATGCTGAACTTGAAAATATTCCTGATGGCTATGATGATGGTGATGATTATGCTGGTGAAGACAATGATCCAACTGAGGACATGGTCGGTACAGGTTAGTGTGAATGGTTTTATTCTCCGTGCGTATGTGTATGTTGATGTTTTTGTAAGCAAGTGTATGTCTGTGTATCTTTGTATGTGTATGTATGTTTGTGTGTGCGTGAGTGAATTTTTATTTCCCTTCGTTTTGACTTGTGTGTTTTTACTGATTATAAACAAAAGCTTCACTGATCATGCAGATGCTGTAGATAGTTTCTCTGCAGTCCACCGAGGATGCATGTTTAAGGTGTTGGTTGTTTGATTGATTGATTGGGGGATCATTGCTTGGATACAGGTGAGAATTGGCATTAGGAAGGACATCCAACTATAGCAAACTCTGCCTCAATGCAATCTCATCTGACCCATTGCAAGTGGGGAAAAGCAGATGGTAAAATGATGATAACTGTCTTTGTCATATGTTATAAATTGTCTGTTTGTCTCATGGATACATCGTGTGTTTGTGAAAAATAGTGCACATTGTGTGTGTGTGTGTGTCATACATGGAGCACACTGTCACATGATACATGTTGTCAGTGTCCCTCTCACATGTACTCCATGCTTTTTCTCCCTTCCCTCTCTCTCTCTTTCTCATATATGCAATATTTTCCCTCTCTTTGTCTCTCTCTCTCTCACACACATGATAACTCCTAGTGTTGTATCATTTCAGCCAGTAACAAACATGTTGGTGATGGTGAGAATATCCTGTCTCTAAGAGAATCATCCCTACTACAAAAGACATCTACGAAGTAAGGATTTTTTTCTCTCGCCTTTGTAATGACCCCCAACCCAACCAAATTTCTGAAATGGTTCTTATTTCTCTCTCTTCCTCCCTATTTAACCCTCAAAGGAAGGAGAAGAGGAAATATACCATAACCATGCTGCTTATCTTTCACACACCACTGCTGTCTGACTGGCCCTCATGCCAGTGGCACGTAAAAAGCACCATTCAAGCGTGGTTGATGCCAGTACCGCCACACTGGCCCTTGTACCGGTGGCACGTAAAAAGCACCCACTACACACTTGGAGTGGTTGGCATTAAAAAGGGCATCCAGCTGTAGAAACATTGCCAGATCAAATTGGAGCCTGGTGCAGGCCCCTGGCTTGCTAGTCCTCAGTCAAACCGTCCAAACCGTTGTTAGCACACCGGACATAGTGAGTTCAAATTCTGCCATGGTTGACTTTGCCTTTGTAGGCGCAGGTATGGCAAATGTTGTGAGTGGGATCTGGTAGACAGAAACTGAAAGAAGCCTGTTGTGTGTGTGTGTTTGTTGGCCACTATGCTTGATAACCGGTGTTGGCATGTTTATGTCCCTGTAACTAGCGGTTTGGCAAAAGAGACCAATAGAATAAATACCAGGCTTGAAACAATAATAAGCCCAGGGGTCAGTTCAGTCACCTAAAAATTCTTCAAGGTGGTACCCCAGTATAGCCACAGTCCAGTGACTGAAACAAGTAAATAGATATAAAAAAAGAGATATCTCACCATGCTCCTCCACCTTACCTATGCTTGTAACAGGTGTGGCAGGGCATCTCTGATCACCCTACTGCTGCTTATCTCATCCTTTACTCTCATAACTGGGACCTCCAAATAGTTGAGATGTTTCAGTTGTTTATCTCACCCCCAGTCCACTCATCTCTGGAGCATCCACCCTGGGTATTTCAGATGTCTCTTCTGTCCCATCGTAAGTATCTTTGAAACAGTGAGATGGGAGGGTGTGTATCTCAGATAACGCTTCTGTTTCTTTATCCTCCTATACACTCCTTGTAATCAGGCGACCCCCACAAAATATCTTAAATGTACCTCTTTATCTCTTCCCTCACCCCCACCCATCCTAATTATCCTTATGGTGAGGGAGAGGAAGGGGACACCAAACTATCTCAGATCACCCGCTCTCACCTTTTATCCTTGTACCATGGTGCCCCATCCCCCACCCCAGATACCTCTAATATGTTCTGGGGCCCTTGTTACAAGGGTAAAATTTGTTACATTTTTTTACTTTTATTTTGCTACATTTTTTAACCCCCGCCCCTTATTTTGTGTATTTTCCATTTATTTACGTATCCATTCTTTTAAAATGTATTCTTTTTATTCTCTTTGTCTTTTTGCAACTTCCAGCACAACAACTTCTCTGGTAGATTTTCTGGCTACTGCCCCTTCAGAATATTCCTTCTTCAACGTGAAGCTACTACAAACCTGGAAAGGACCGACTCATTGGAAAACTCATCCCTTAGCCCGGTGTAAGTACAAACCATTCATTTTTTTTTTGCCTCTCTTTGGCAAGCTTCTCTCTTCTCGCTTCACCATGAGGTAATTTTACCTGATGTCTAGATTCTTTTTTGCTAATTGTTATTGCTCATTGCTACCCACTTTCTTCCAGTCTTCTCAGGCATTTATGGCTCCATCGACAGAGCTGTTCCATTGCTGCATCACCCTCTGTGTGTGTGTGTGTGTGTGTGTGTGTGTGCACGCGCATGCATATATATATATTGGGGAAAAAAAGGAGGTAATTAGAATTTTGGATAATTGTTTATTAGCGCTTTCATTCGTTTACTGAACTCGTCAAGACAAAATTAAAATGAAAACTATCATTCTGGTTTTAATTTTGTCCTGATGAGTTCGGTAAATGAACAAAAGCACTAATAAAGAATTATCCAGAATTCTGACTGCCTCCTTTTTTTCTTGATATACAATATCTGTACACCACCTCAAACACTCTGTACATACATATATATATATGTATATATATATATATATATATATATATATATATATATATACATATATATATACATATATATATATATATATATATGTAAATCTAAAAGGGTAAATATCCCTCCCCTTTGGTCATGAATGATCATGGGATTGCACCTAGAAAGTTCCCTTCTGAGGCACAAGTCTGGGCAAGGTTGTTTGTGGAAGACCAGCAGTCACCCATGCATACCGGCCTCCCCCCCTCCAAGCTACAGATATTGTCCAAGGGAAAGGCAAAGGCCGATACAGCTTGGCACCAGTGACGTCGCAACTCATTTCTACGGCTGAGTGAACCGAAGCAACATGAAATAAAGTGTCTTGCTCAAGAACACGACATGCAGCCTGGTCTGGGAATCGAACTCACAATCTCATGATCGTAAGCTCAATGCTCTAACCACTGAGCCATGCGCCTTCGCATGCATGCATTCATGTATGCATCCATGCATACATACCTGCATACATACATACATACATACATATATTCTTTCTTTCTTTCTTTCTTTTAGTGAGCAACAAAAGTTCTTCAAGTAAACTAGCAAGCAAAAAAGAAAAAGTTTTGTTGAATTTTTCTGACAAGAGAGACTTTACTGAAGAGTTCCGGAAAGGTCGGAGTTGTGTTCTTACGAAAAAGAAGCTTGAATCTTTGGTAAAAGAAAACACAACATTACCCAAAATTCTCGATTATGAAGTATCGTCTTTGTTCTCTTCATTTCTCAAACCCAACCTTCTTGTAAGTATCTTGTCCACGAGTTTTTTTTTTTAAATTGGTTTGCTTATAATCTGATAGACTTTAATATTCATTGTCTATATTTTTGCAATGGCTGTGAGGCTGTGGTGGTGGAGTAGAATACTTTAACACACATGGTTGTAAGTTCAGATCTCATGTTGTTGATGTCCCTGGGCAAAGGGCATAGCTATGCTTGCTTCAGTTTGCCTGACTGATGGAAAAAACAGGCTTAACTTCTTTGTGTGTGATGAGGGTTGGCAACAAGAGGGGCATCCATCCATCCATAAAAAATCTTCAACATCTGACCCAAAAGGATGAAAGGCAAAGTTGACCTTGGCGGAATTTGAACTCAGAACGTAGTGGTAGACGAAATACCACTAAGTATTTCGCCTGGTGTGCTAATGTTTCTGCCAGCTTTCCGCTTTTGTAATAATAATAATGATGATGATGATGATGATGATGATCCTTTCTACTGGAGGCACAAGGTCTCAAATTTGTGGGGAAGGGAACTCGTCAATTACATCAACCCCAGTGTTCAGCTGGTACTTAATTTATCGACCCCGAAAGGATGAAAGGCAAAGTTGACCTTGTTGGAATTTGAACTCAGAACGTAGTGACAGGCGAAATATCACTAAACATTTCGCCCGGCGTGCCAACCATTCTATCAGCTTGCTGCTTTTGTAGTAATAATAATAATAATAATAATATAATAATAATTAATGTTTTTATTTCTAATGTATAAATTATGTAAGAAATTATATCCTTCTTTTCCTTCTTTGGTTTCTTTCAGGTAAGGCGACAGGTGTGCAGTTCTGTGAACGCTGATGACCTTGTGGGTGACTACGATTACAACAACAGCAATGATAAAGAGAATTACTGTCCTGCTTATGACCAGGTAATCTTTTTAAGTTGGTTCCATTAACAACAATCCTGATATCAAGGGATTTCAAGACCAGCAATTGTGGGGGAGGGGGGTAAATCGATTATATCTCACCAGGCTGTATTATTTTTTTATTTTTTATCGCTATCCTTTAAAATGTTTTTATATCCCCCAACCTATTACAGCAAACGAAATCTCTTTCTCCTCTAATTGTTTTGTTCCACTTTCTTTTATTTTATTTTATTTCTCCACTTTGTGTGTTATCCTGTTTTATTTTATTTCTTCTTCTCATCTTCTTCTTCCTTACATTCCCCTCTTACAATGTTACCCTGTTATCTTATCCCTGTTACATTTATCTTTTTTCTATTATTTTCTTTTCTGTTTTTTTTTTTTGTTTTTTTATTCTCCTTCCAGGCTGGGGATGATGATAACTGCGACGATACTTCAGAAGATTTGTTTGGGTTTAGTTGTGTCACAAGCAACAGCAGCCAGCGCTCTGACGGCAACTTAACAAACGTCGGAGGGGACATGTCAAAACTGTCGACCCTTGATGGAGATGGTTTAATTGCTCAACCGCACAAGGTTTGTTCTCAAAGAATTTCTAAGAATTTAGTGCTTTGCTACATTTAGAAAAAATAATTCTTTTTCTCCCTAAAAATGTTTAACCAAGAATAATAAATAATACCCATGACCCTTGCAATATTGCTGAGCTTCATAAAATTGGAATTCAGTTTAACCCTTTCATTACCAACCTGGCTGAAACAGGTTCTGGCTCTGAGTACAAATGTCTTGTTTTCAAAAGTCCTGAATTAAAATCTTCCACCAAACCTTAGTCACGATTTATGTTCCTAGAGCTAGCTTAATGATAACTAAATTCTTTTTTTATATTTAAAGTAATTGAAAGAAACACAGAGCACCTCAACATAAATATGGTAACAAAAGGGTTAAAATATATAATAGAGAAACAATTCTTAACCCTTTTGATACCAATCCGGTTGGTTAATTCCATGCTTGTCACTCTGTGACGTTACTTCAGTTGAGACAGCATTTCGTTTTGAGCTGGTCAGCCTACTCTCTGTCAGTTGCTCTCACTGACTAACTTTTCCCTGAAGGCTGCTAGAATTTATAAGAAAGCAAGAAGCAACCAAAAGAATGGATATTTTGTGGGGTCCATTGTTATCTCAATTCACTTCTCTACTGCAGACAAGAGGTTAGAAGGGTCAAGTGGGGGAAATACATAAATCGGCTTAGTAAAGCCATCTAGTAAATGTAACTGCTGTCACTATTGTTTTCTCTATGTGAAAAGTGCTGTTGAAATGTTAAAGGAAATTGGTAGATTCAGGTTCGAATCTACTCTATGCCTAAATGAAGCCACTACAAGTTCAATACCTGGCTGCATGTTGTGTCCTTGAGTAAGACATTTAGAAATCACTAAGATACCTTCTATTTTCTTTTCCCTTATGTTTTAGCATAGCTCTGTAGCGTTTTAATGTTCACTACCACACCATCTTATTGTCTTCATAATGTATTCCACATAACTCAGTAGTGTTTTAGTGCTCACTATAAGGTACCACACTGTCTCATTGTTCCCTTTCACATGATACCTCTAACATCTCTCTCTCTCCGTCAGGTGGCCAAAATCAACATCAATTATGCAAAAACAGCGAAAAAGATAGATGTCCGTCGCCTTAAGGAATCCATGTGGAAGCTACTGTCATCAACTTCAGAAAACAAAGTACGATTCCTATTCTTCATTGTTGTTGTTGTTGTTATTGTTAAGTATCTTTTCTGTTCTGAATTCAGATTTAGCTAGAGTGGACTCTACTGTTCATCTCCTTAGGGCTGGTGTGATAAAGTACCGATGAATTAATGCGGCTGATTTAATCAAGTACGCATTGGTGCAGGGATGACTGTGTAGTCAAGGAGTTTGCTTTGTAACTGCATGGTTTCAGGTTCAATCCCACTGTGTGACACCTTGGGCAAAGTATCTTTTACTATAGCCCCAGGTTGATCAAAGCCATTGTGAGTGGATTTGGTAGAGGGAAACTGAAAGAAGCCCATTGTGTTTCCTTGTTTTTGGCCCCCACTTTTGCTTGACAACTTGTATTGGTGTGTTTATGTCTCTGTAACTTAGCGGTTCGGCAAAAGAGACTGATAGAATAAGTACCAGGCTTAAAAAGATAAGTCCTGGGGTTGAGTCATTCAACTAAAAATTCTCCAAGGCAGTGCCCCAGCTTGGCCACTGTCTAATGACTGAAATAAGTGTTATCATCGTCATCATTAATGTCACCATCATGACCAACCTGACACCATGAAAGTCATGACCCACAAATACCATCATCACATCTCACCGGAGTCTCCCCCCCCCCCCCCCCCCCGCTCTCTTACTCTCTGATTAATTATTTTTCCATTTTACTTTAGGAAAATGTTGACCAGAATTCAAAATCTCCCAGAATCGCCTTGGAAACTGCCGACAGAATAGATCATACCCAATACTTCAGTGAAGTGATGAAAAAGCTGCCAGTCTGCGTTCCGAGTTTTATGGCCAACAACATCAGCATCCCAATTGCTTTTGTCTGTTTGCTTCATTTGGCCAATGAAAAAGTAAGTTTCATCCTTGTTTTTCCTTCCCTTTTTTTTTTTCTTTCTTTCTTTCTTTGTCTCTTTGGTAATATTCCTCCTTTATCAGTTTGCCTCATCTGGCCAATCATCATCATCATCATTTAATGTCCCTCTTTCCATGCTGGCGTGGATTGAACCTACAAGCTAGAGAGTGGCACTGATCTCCAATGTTTTGGCAGGGTTTCTACAGCTGGATGCCCTTCTTAATACCAACCCTTGCAAAAGAGATTTTTTTTTTAGTCTTGCAAAGTACTTGGTGACCCTCTTTTGCAAGGGAAAGGGGCATTGGAGGAGGTGATCTTATGTGAGATGATGAAAGGTTATAGTGAGGCAGAGAGACAGAAACAGGTGTCTTGCTGTACGGTTTCCTGGCCAGAGAGAGAGAGAGAGATATCAGGTATGAAGACAAAAACAGGTGTGCTGCCGCAAGGAAATACATGGTTACCCAACCTGAGAGGAGTGCAGGAGAAGGAGAGAGAGTGGGAGACAGCAGGATAAAGATGGTAGCAAAGTGCTGGGCATACTCTCAAGGGATGGGGATGATATATATGTGTATATTTATATTTACCTATAAAGATTCAAGCCATTACCACTTTACTTGTCTAGATTATCTCTTTATCCAAAGATAATCCTATCATGGAATTACTAAAACAATATTTCTGTTCTTTCTCTTACTTAGGGACTCAAGTTGCAAACGCCTGACATGAAGGAGATAGAAATTTGCCAACTTATTACAACTGCATAAGCTGTCCCCTTCGCATCAACACTTTTTATCATTATTATTTTCATTTGTACATTTCCAAAATACACAATCAAGGTTTCACAGTCAAGTCAACCCCCTACTTTCAAATGAATTTTTATTGATGGATTCTGGATTTGAACCCTTGATTAACCATTAATAAAGTGGATTTTATTTTTTTTTTACTGCTTTTATCTACTTTTACACTTTTACTTAATTTATTCTATTTTTCTGTCTTTCTCTATTTATGTATCTATATGTATATATATGTGTGTGTGTGTGTGTGTGTGTTTATATATATGTGTGTGTATGTATACATATAAATATATGTATATATATGTCTATATATATGTATATATATCTGTATATGGTAGACGGACAATTTATCGACAGACAGTTGACCGACAGGCAACTTACAGACAGGACAATTGACCGATTGGACAATTTGCCGCTTCTATCAATAATATAGGCGTACCCTTTGTATACAAGCTTTCTGTCTCCTCGTTTCGTTTTGATGAACTCCATGATCAATACTTCCGCATATTGACTTATTGTCCAATCAGCCAATTATCCAATTGGCAAATTGTCTGTCGACAAATTGTCAGCACTCAGTATATATATGTATATAAATGTGTATATATATATATATATGTATATAAATATATATATATATATGTATATAAATATATGTATCTATATATATATATGTATATGTATATAAATGTATGTACATATGTATATATAAATGTTTGTGTGTGTGTATATATATATATATATATATATATATGTATGTATGTCTGTATATATATATATTATATATATATATATATATATATATATGTATGTATATAGTATATATAGTTATCACCATTAACGTTTTAACATCCGTGTTTCCATGCTTGCATATGCCAGACAGAGATTATTGAGGTAGATGTGTGTATGTGTATATATATATATATACACACACACACATACTCTTACACATAACAATTTTTCAGCATACGAAATCCGCTTACAAGATTTTGGTCAGGGCTGGGAGTGTAGCAGAAGACACTCACCCAAGGTGTGGCACTGTGAAACTGAACCTGAAACAGTGCAGTTGGGAGACAAACATCTTAACCACGCAGCTACAACTACACCTGTTGAGTGTGTGCCTATGTGTGTATAATGGGCTTCTGCAAAGTTTCCTTTGACCAAATTCCATTCAGATTTATTGGTTGACACAAGGCTGTAATAAATGCCACTTTTCCAAGATGCCATGCAGCGGGATTGGAATCCACCTAAGAATTGCACCCAGAACTGTGCTAATAGTTGAGGAGTGAAATTCAGGATTTTAGCACTTTTTTTCATTTGAAGGCTTTTTCCATATCTCATTGTTCTTAGAGAGGAGAGACGCTATTAGCATGGTTCACCCCCCCCCCCCAAACTGAAGAATTTGAAATAAAAAAAGAAAGAATGTGACGTAGAATAATGAAAACATAACAATGGTGTTGCCATAGTGTGCAGACCAGCTGGAAAAAGTTTTATCAAAATCAATTCCCAGAAAACCGAGAAATCCTAAATTTCACTCCTCAACTATTAACGTGGTTCTGGATGTATATATGTATGTATCTGACTGTGTCTCTATATGTGCATATATATATATATATATATATATATATACACATTTCAAAATGTAACCACATGTGAATCGTTAGCGATTTTCTTCCTCTGGCTTCCCTTCTATAAGACTTTCCTCTGTATCCAAAGAAGAGCATCTGCTCGAAATGTTAAACCATCTTTCTATCTTTTCCTGAGCGTCTGCTAATACATTACATGTACCACGCCCTCACGTTGTGCTGTGTTCTTCGTTTTTGGATTTTTTTTATTTACTACATATATATATATAATATATGTATGTATGTATACTACTACTACTACTACTATGAATAATAATAATAATTATTATTATTTAAAACAATTTGATTCATCCAATGTAACAAAGTTTCACAGGCTCCTCACATATGTATATGTGTGTATGTATGTATGTGTGTGTGTGTATGTATGTATGTACACAGACACCCAAGCACACTGAAGTTTACAAAAATAATATTCTCAATACTTAGAATAGCTGCTCCACTATTTTATATATCTCTGATGCATGTTTACAAACAAAACCATTTCGATCTGAAAGCAGAACATTTCTATAGAAAAGTGTTTTTTGATAACAAAATAAAAACTTTCTTTACACACTTCCTGCTGTTCTGTCTCCTTTAATCTATGTACTATTTTGTTTTTAGCAAGGTTTTGGTCAACTTGGGGCTGTAGCAGAAAACACTTGCCCAAGGTGAAATTGAACCC